>NW_026927915.1:0-31712 GCF_032062105.1 Saccostrea cuccullata
TTTTGTGATTAAGAATATTACTTATATTAACCGCGTCAATTTCTTTGTTGGCATATTGAAGTTAAAGGAAAAGACGGATTGCTTTAGCTGCATTTTCTTCCGTGAATTGTACGGGTTTAAAAAGCCCATGATGTGCAATATCCATAATCACAGAACCGAGCCTTTATTCAGGTGTCGAGGAATATAAATTTGGATGTTCCTTGGTCTTTTCAAGAAGACTATTTAAAAGTTGCAAAGGGACAGTTGCTAAGCTTGGTTTATTGATTTAAATATGCCCAATAATAAGTTCATAGGATCTTCATGAACGTTTCATGAACATTTCATGAATAAAAGGAAATCTATGAATTATTCATGATCACCTCGCAGGGGTACCGAATACCCAAACGTAAGGTCGGGGAACAAAAATGCATTCCAACTAATCAGAAATATTCAGCAATAATCATTAGTGTTCCCACCCCACAGGAATCCCTGACCCTAGGTCCACACATTGCAAACATCTTAAAAATGGCACCGTTAAAATTGCCTATCAAAAAATAAATAAATGTTTTATACATACAAAGGAGCAGATTTCAAACAATTAATTCATTTTCAGTATATAATGAGAGCCCCACCCCCACCCGGCTGACCCTGGGGCCTTGAAATTCAAAATTCTGCAAGAATAGGGCCCTTGCTCTACATAACTATTTAAGTAGTTGATCTGCTTCATACCCAGAGACAGAGAAGAAAATTTTCAATGATTTAATGTATATTCACTATATAATCAACAGAGCCCCCTGTCCTACACACCACAACCCCTGACCCTGAGACCATAAAATTCACAATTTTGGTAGAGGCACTCTTGCTCATCATAACTATGCACTTAGTTAGTTTATCTAATACCTAGGAGCATATAAGAAGATTTTCAAAGAATTTATGTATTTTCCACTATATACTCAATAGAGCACCCCCCCCCCCCAACACCAGAAGCCTTGACCCAGGGACCATAAAATTCCCAATTTTGGTAGAAGCACTCATGCTCATCATAACTATGCACTTAGTTAATTTATTCAATATCTAGGAGCAGAGAAGAAGATTTTCAAAGAATTCATGTATTTTTACTATATAATCTATAAAGCCCCCCCCCCACCAGAACCCTTGACCCTGGGGCCATAAAATTCACAATTTTGGTAGAAGCACTCTTGCTCATCATAACTAACTACTTAGTTGGTTTATTTAATACCCAGGAGCAGAGAAGAAGATTTTCAAAGAAATAATGCATTTTCACTACCTTCTTATTTAGCCCTGACCTAGCACTAGAACCTCTGACCCCAGGGCCATGAATTTCACAATTTTGGTAGAGGACTCAATGCTGATTACAATCATGCAAACAGTTTGACTGCTTGATGTCCAGGAGTAAAGAAGAAGATTTTTAAAGATTGCATTAATTTTAGTGGTTTTGGCCCCACCCCTCAGGCCCCAGGGGGGCAGGGATTATGAAATTCACAATTTTTGTTTCCCTTTACCCGTAGATGCTTTGTGCCTAATTTGGTTGAAATTGGTTCAGTTGTTGCAGAGAAGAAGCTGAAAATGTTCCAAAGTTTACGAACGACGTACGACGAACGATGACGGACGAAAACAGATAGCAATAGGTCACCTGCCTTTACTCAGGTAACCTAAAAAGGAGTTTGAAGAACAAGAGAGTGTAACAGATGAACGAAAGGATGGACAGAAGGAAATAATTTTCAGAAATATACCCGAACTATGAAATGATTCGTAAATGATGCTAGCTAGTCGTATAGAAAAAATACGCAACACTATTAAGGCTTAATAAAGAGAAGATTGATTGATTTATGTTACATTGTAAGATTTTTTACTCATATATATAGACCTCACTATATACCAATGAAGGCCATTGAATGTTTACCTTTACTCGGCATTTAAGTCATAAAGCAGTGAGGGATCTTTATCGTGCAAACGTCTTTCTTGACACAGGGTCTCAGTTCTTATCTGAAAGACTCGCAATTTTCTATTTAAAGTACCGAGCGCAAAGCTTATGAACAGTTGCTACCAAGTGTTTATCGACTTATGTCAGTCGCAGCCGAGATTCGAACTCAGGACCTCCCGATCACATAGTTGAGCGTTCTATCGAGGTCATAAAAGGGAGAATTAAGACTATCATGACAGGTAAGGAGAGAATTCTCATTCTCTATGGTACATGTACATCATCCCACCTCTGATTTTTTGGAAGGCAGTGTTTGCTCATACTTATTGTTAGTCCATTATTTATACACTGAATCGACGACGGATGACAAGGAGCACACGGCGGGTGTGACCGGTCGGCAGGGGATGCTCACTCCTCAATGGCACCTGTCATACCTATACCTCTAATGTTTTGGTGGTTCGCGTATTTCTGTCCCTATTTTGTATTGCTTTTTGGACTTCTGTTCTTCAATACTGTTCGTTATCTTCATACGTAAGTGAGCTAAGAATGGCTAAACATATTGAGACTTCAATGGAATTGGGCTAATAAAAAAGGCATATTTTGTATATTTTATTTTAAAAGAAAGTTAATTGATTTCCCTATTCATACTTAGTTCCAACAGCATATTGTAGCTAGGATACATTATGACGTCATATAATGACAAAACTGTTCCTTCCTATTCAAGAAAATAAAACACACCAACAAAACAACATCGGCGCAAGGGCATATCTTATTTAATTTAAAGATACGGATAATTAAAAGAATACTGATAATATTCTCAAGCTTAAATAAAATGCTGCACAAATTCTAGTCACTTTCTCAAATGATAAAAATTTTTTGAAACTTACACTTGATTGTGAATTTTACCCTGCTTTAATTTAAACTCTACGTATTGTAAAAAATCAATTGCACTTGTCTACATTTGTGTAGCAATATCTGTAATCCCTGGAATATTATGCGTCTATTTTACCATGTTTCTTTAAAAGAAAGTAAGGTATGCCCTTGCGCCGAAGCAATTTTGTTGATGTTTCTTATTTATATGTGTACTCAGGATTGATGACATCATAAAATGACGTTACGTTGTGAACAGGCTATCGCAAATCGTGGGTACCAAGAATATTTAAGAAATAAGTCTTAACTTTTTTCTGCTTGGTATTATAGCCAGTATTGGTTTTACTAAGATTTAATGCATAGAAACAAACGTAGCCTTAACTCACTTGTGTTTGTTTCACTTTTTTATGCATAGCATAGAGCGAGAGATAGAGGTAAATGCTTACTTTACAGCACATTATAAAAAAACTTCCAAATTCCATTACTTATGCAGCAATATAGCTTCATCCCCTGCATACAGGCTTTATTCAAGAAAAAAATAACAAGTTCATACATTTCAATGGAAATTGAAGTGGGTCTGTCACGTAATCAAATCCTGTGAAGGCCGAAGGCGTTCTCAGAAGATTTGATCACGTACCGGTCTTCTTCAATTCCCATTCAAATTTGTAAACTTGTTTTATATTACTTATATATACATTTGAGACAGACGATTGAATATTTCTGAATGTTAATTATTGCACTAACCGACCGTCGTACATTTTGAAAAATGACGCAAGGTGTAAATCGACTTGAATGGCGGTTACGCTTCGAATTCATTAGGCTAGGGATTTTATTTCTAAGGGACTATTTTGTGAAATGCTACTTGTAATCAGTATTTGTGAACAGATTGTTGTCTGGGAATATTTCTATTCGTGAAAATTGATAATCAATGCTGAAACGACACAAGATGATAAAAAGTTTAAGGAATTTTGATCGCCATAAAGGAATGGATAATACGATGGATGGAAACACTTGACCGTGTGAGTTAATTTGCAATCAAGTATTTCGGATCAAAACTTCTACGATTCTAATAACTAAAGGCACATTTACGATGTAAACAAATCACGGGGACACTAGCGAAAGCTTAAATTGAACTACGACAGCGCCGAGGTGTTTGTCAGCTGTTCGTGGCGTGATTACAATGCTTTGAATGCTTTGATATATAACAGATTTACACATTTATTGTGAGTAGAATTCGATGAAAAAAATATATTTTATCGTGAAGATATAATTAAAAGTCTATCCCAAAAATAAGGATAAACGTTAGAGGCTGTACAGCTGAAAGAAGTGACATAAAACAATAGCTAGTTGCTATCGGTATATTCTCAATGTACACAGGTTAAAAAGACAGCTAAAAAACTGTATGAAATACGTGTTAACGTTGTTAATAAAATAATTATTATTTTGCTTGCATATTTTGTTCATTTTTTATACATAAAAGCAAGAAGAGGAGGTCATTTTAATATTTATGCACTGGTAGATGTTATTGCGCCGTGTGATTAGGTAACGTTTTGACCTCTGACCTCAAACAAACTTCATACAGAATTGAAGATAATATGTTCTCCGTATGTTTATATAATAGAGAGATACCACAAATGTAAATATTTCTTGTTGGATGATACTGAAGGGCATGTTTTACGAGAAAACACATTCTAAATCAAGGTAAGTTATTGTCAAACAACCTGAGGAAACAAGAATATCTACAGTCTCATTAATCATTTTTTTAGTCCTATATTCAATACACTGATCATATCAGACAAAACAATCGATCATTAAAACAAGTACTGACTATTTTTTTGTTTCATAGAATTGAAATGGTCATTATTTGCATACGTGTCCTAGAAGAAATTCAATTTCGATTTCGACAATATTATGACGACATCGTATCGATATCGATCGTGTTTAGCACTTTTAATGAAAAAAACTTGGTTCCATATATGAGACATTGTACTATGTAATATAGTCGATATCGAAAATACCATGACGATATCGTATCGATATCCATCCTATTTGTAGAATTTATTTTAACAATGAGCTATAACATATTTTACAAGGTCACAAGTGATGTCAAAATCCATTCATTAATATAAGCATGAATATGAAAATAAATTATGATAAGGAAAGAGGTAAGGGTTGTTATTGTTTTGAATAAGGCTTAAGGCTTAAAGAAAGATGTTGGATGAGGCTGAAAGTTGTTAAATATATTTAAACATGATTCGATATCGATACGATATCGTCGATGTCGACAATATCGACAGAAGGATAAACTTATTAAAAAAAATATGCACAAGCATTGCATGAAGAAAAACAGAGCCTGTTGTCTTTGGATATGTTAAAAGTAAAGATTTTGTATTAAGGTAAAGGATGTTAAAGTAATATGTTTTAACAATCATTAATCGATATCGATGACAGGTACAATCCTCGTAAAAAAAAGTAATTAAACAAAAATACACATACAAAGTACTAATTACGGTATTTACCAAGGGCTGACCAAACATGATTCGATATCGAAGCGATATCATCGATATCGACGATATAGACACTACAGGGAAAGTTTTATAAAAGAAAGTTTTAAAAACAAATTTTCAAACAAAATACTAGTATAATATAGGGAAACCATAGTTCTTTGAACAATTATGATTTGATATCGGCACGGTATCGTGAATATTAACAGTAAGGAACACATCTTAAAACAGAAAGTGTTGTAATAAGCATAAAAGGGTAGAGAAATATGATAGTAAACTATAGAAAAAAGTAATGTGTCGATATTGTAACTACATCATGTTTTTGACATAAATCATTAATTGCCACTCAATTGTTGACGGAATGGCCACATTATTGGCTGTATGCCTTCCACATATCTAATGCCACTACTTCAATCAGCATTGTGAAGGCGTCTTAATGATTGGTTCACTTGCATTAACTTATCGTGAATATTTTACTCTAGATTAAAAAAAAATGAAGCTTAATTTCCCATGCCAGGAACAGTTAAGCGTTTATTTTTTTAATAAATCAATTCTTCAATAATAACTTAGTTTGTATTAAAGTAATGTAAGTGAATGTTGTAAAAATACTTTTAAATGGTCCTTTTTCATAGAAAAATAAATTGGATCGTGGGAATTTGTTTTGATTGACGAAGAGGTCTCAAAAGTCACGTGGCAAGTTTACATTTCCTATTTTCTTTAATTTGGCAGAATCGATTTGTACGTAATACAATTTATATAAATGGAAAAAAAAATCATTTTTAGATATCTTTGATTCAATCAAAATTCCATGACGCAAACGCTTCCCCTTTTTAAAAATTCCTTTATCCGAAAAAATATAAGAAAGAAAATATTTCAACTATCATAAAAACAAAAACAATAATAAGTTGAAAAAAATATTTCTAAGAAACTTTGGTTAGTGTTAAGTTAATATTCAGAATAACAAAGGGTTATCAAAGTTATTTTTTGTAGAGGACATATAGAGGCAGTGCCTACTGGCCAAATCCAGTTATGTCACAGTCAATATGTACTTAAATTGTATTTACATCACGGTTATTGCTTTTCTTTTATTTACCCTTTACTGGATCTCTATATTTTTGTTACCTTATTGAACCTCAGTTAAGTTTTGCAGGCATTGGTCAGTTAGGACATATTGTATTAGAAGGTATTTAAATCGCTGCATAGCTGACCATGTTGCCGGTGTCCACGTTGTCATAGGTTTGCCATGCTTGAGTTACTACAATCCAAGATGTGTAGATAAAAAGGTTTTCAACGGTAGCCATTTCTCCATAAGGGGTAAATTTGTTTTTTTTATTTTATATATAAGTTTTGAGTACTACATTTAAGACGTAAAGTCATGTACGAATTTGAGTTAAGTAATGTTTTTGTCACTGTTTACGTATACAGGTATTGCTGGGTAAAGTTACTCATGTGTGTATTATTAAACGTATTTTTTGTGCAATGTACTAAGTTATGGCCGCACGTAGGCTATTTTGTTTTGCCTCTTATAAATTCGGTGTTGTGGGTTTCATACCTAAAACCATTTTTGTTTAGATGTTGTGTATTCTTAAGGTTTTTCTTATTATAATTGTGTTCGGTTAGAATTACCGGTACTGTTTTGTATGGTATGCCATAAGTGCAACTGTAGTCAATGTTGACGTGTTATTTTTGTAAACGTAACTTGATAACTAATATTATTTAAGGTAAAGACCGATAGCAATCACGTGATAGAAAGAATTCGCATATTTGCACGTGCTTTTTTTTCCGAATTCCGGAACGCCGTCAAATAAAAGTCTCCATCTACACATTATTGTCTATGTTACAAGATGGCCGACGAAGCTATATAGAAATTTCCTCGACTTAGAAGACAAAGTTACAATACGTATTAAATCTTAACGATTCTCTAAAATGAAGCATCTTCATGAGAATCAAAATAGAAGTGAGACTGAAGCCGAACATGAACATAATTTTGGTGAAACTACTCCTTGTCCAGTGTCCGCTGCAGCACCACGTGGGTACACCGGCATCGATCTATGCCTGATGTTGTTTTCTGTATAGGCATTTTAAATACCATGACTCTACAGATGTTAATTGGTATGACGGAAGAAGTAAAACTTTCGCAGAACAGATTTTTTGTATGCTGTGTCCACGTCAGATGCATAAGGTAAATATTTACGAATTTATCAGGTCCAGTACAATCAGTACATTTAGCTAGAATTATCTAGGTAGAATTTCTACTATAGTAAATTTATTTACCTACCCCAGGTAGCTTTATTTAGCTATTTCAATGTAACTTTTCTTTTTATGGAAAAGAAACAAAAATCGCAGTTAAATGACTATTGTTATTTATACTAGGGAGACTTTAAAAAACATTCCAAAGCAGAGATAGTTTAAACATCGCTGTGTTTGGTCGGTTTAGAGCAAAACATGTTATTCCATTGTTGGGTTATCTGTCCGTGCGGTGAGGCATGACTGAGTATGATTACTTCACATTGTGCTGAATAATTTCCGACCTATTATCATGTTAACCAGAACTGGACTTCTTTGTCATTTCATTCAAGGAGTAACTGAAATAATGTGACCAAATCAAGTGTCACCTGGAAAGAGGAATATCAAGGATGCCTTTTACATTTACTCCCAAATAGCCATTGCTTTGTATTTTTTCTTTCAATTTGCACTTGCACATGTATCAGGGAAAAACCAGAGTTTTTTTTCAAGGGGGTGGTAAAAAGGATGTGTTTTATAATACATGTGTCACAGTTGTAATTAAATTATAATTATTATTAAATATATACTTTAATGCATTGCGCAATATAAGTTCGTATTCTGATTGGCGCGCATAGCCAATCGAATACAACCGGTTTTGCAGGTATGTGAGAGCCATGTGCGAGTGTTTTGTTTTGTACAGGTGAATTTCTATTTTTAGCATTTCCTTTACGTATGACTGACCAGTGACCTACCATGGACCAATGGATTTCATTATACTAATTAATATGCATGTTTTACTAACCCGTGCACTATATAAAGTAAGAAACCCGCCAAATCCCCACCCCAAGCTCTACAGCCTTTACGGTAGCAGATTGCTTAGAATATTGCCACAGATCGATTCAATCGATGTACTGTATTATATTTATTCTGATTTAATACTGGATGCCTGGTAAGATGTTCATTTATCTTGTAATTCATTTACTTGTTTAATTTATGTAACGATCTACTGGCAGTCGGTTAAATATCTATTAGTTATTACTTTTCGTAAATGTTGAAATGTCTTTTTGTTTCGTGTTTGTCTATGTGTATTGTTTTGTATGAGTGTTGTGAGAGTGTTTTTCTATTTTCTAGGTTTTTCTTTATATCCATCAATAAATTGTAAAACGACCGAACCAGTTTTGTTTATGAATTATTCATACAAGACCGTGACCCTATGACAAATGGCGCCCACGTGAATTTTCGATGTGAAGTGAATACTACAGTGATGTGTATGTTGATTTCCACGATGAATTATCGTCAACTTCAAGTTTTCCAATGGATGATGACCAGGGTCCAGTAATCCACTGAGGGACGAGAGGATTGTCCACAACGCCCGTGTGTACGTGTTCAATGCCTATTACTTCCCCATGGATCCGCCTAGGCTGTAAGTTTGCGCATTTTGAATACACGTGTTTAAATATCATTCTAGCTAGCTAACTTATGTTTAACATTCCAACCATCCTATGGAATCGAGAACTGTGTCTCTCGGATGCTCAGTGATCCGTGTACCGTGACCAGTGAATTGTGTTCAGGTAGATTCTTCTATTCCGTGTGAAGTGTTCCGGAACCTGAAGCTACAGCTCAACAGTTTATTGATTTCTTTGAATTAAATCTAAAGAAAAATATTTGTGCGCACTTGTATTTATATTTTCTGTGTGTTATTTGTTTGTTTTGTGTATTATTGTGATTTATATTCTTTGTATTGATTTGTTTGAGAGATGCCGGCTGTGTGTAAGAAGTGCGTGTGTGAATTTTGATCGGGATCGAGCTCGATATATTTTTCCTTGTTTTGGTGGTAAACTTCCGGAAGTACAGAAAACGTGTTTTGAGTTGGTAAATGTTTTATTTATCTGTGCTTGAACAGGCACCTATCGGAATTTAGACTGCCAAATGTATGTGTACTGTGCTTGATGTTATTATATGTACTGTGTTGTCTACAGTCGTGTTTGTTTTGTTGACTGTCAATGTTTATTTTTGTCCGTCAATTTCATTGTCTGTTGAACATTTTGTTGATGCGAGTCGATCATGTACAGTAGTTTATAGTAGCTGAAAATTTCCCTGCGCGCGATCACTTTCTTAATATTGCAGCATTACTAATTGGAGCACAGGACTGAGAACAACAGGACTATTAGACAAAGCAGAGGTAAATTTGGGTATATTGTTTTTTTTTTTCAGTTTATTGTGTATGCAGTTGTATTTATACAGAATTTTACAGAATTTGAGTGAGTGATTGCTTGTGTGTTGACATTTGCGCATTGCGATAAGTTAATCTTTGCTTGCGATTTGGTATCAATTGAAAAATCAACATGGCAACTGGTGTTGATGAAAACAAGGGTAAGAAGGATTTACAAGATGATATTGATGAAACCAAGGGTAAGAAGGACTTGCAAGAAATTATAGAGCAAATCAATGCAGAAGAGCATTACAGGGTTATAACAAAAGAGGAGTAGGACCTGTTGAAAGGGCAGAAAATTCCAACTACCCCTAAGGTTAAACATGGTTTGAATAAGGGTACCATTCCTAAACTACCATCCTTAGGTGAAGTACCGATCCCTAGTCACATACCCTCACCAGGTTATTTACACCCGCCAGGTCTTATGTCATCACCTCAATTGTTTCATAGCTCTGCTCTGTTTCATCAAAATAACAACCCTACCCCTATAAAACTTCCAACTTTTAGCGGTAGTGAGCAAGCTCAGAAAGGTGAAGTGAGCTATGACGTTTGGTCATATGAGGTTAGGTGCTTAAAGGGCCAGTGGCCTGATCATGTTCTTTTGCAGCCAGTGAGAAGTTCTCTGAAGGGGACAGCAAGGGAAATTCTAATTCCACTTGGAGAATATGCAACAGTTGAGAACATCCTCGCAAAATTAGATGATTTTTATGGGAATGTCTGCACACCCGAAAACATCATGCAAATATTTTATTCGGATCATCAACAAGAAGGTGAGTCAATTGTTTCCTACGGGTCTAGATTAGAACAGTGTTTATCAAAAGCTGTAAAAGTAGGTCACATTGATGTAAATG
Source organism: Saccostrea cuccullata (assembly GCF_032062105.1). Lineage (NCBI taxonomy): Eukaryota > Metazoa > Mollusca > Bivalvia > Ostreida > Ostreidae > Saccostrea > Saccostrea cuccullata. The sequence goes on from NW_026927915.1 coordinate 10,585, forward strand.
CCAAGGACCCAATGCTTAGATCAAAGTTTTGGTCAGGTTTAAAAAGCACGCAGCTAAGAAATGCTACAAGGCACAAGTATGAGACTGTTAAAGAGTTTCTCTCTCTTCTAAGAGAAATGAGACAGATTGAACAAGAAGAAACTAGTTTGAAATCTGTAAATTCAGTTCCAAAAGCAAGTGCGGCTATGTCAAGTAATGTAGATTCATTGACAATTCAAAATTCTGAACTGCAAAATATGCAAAAACAACTCACAGAATTACTTTCTCAGATGAAGAAACTTGATAGCAGAATGGGTAAAATCGAGCAAAGTTCAAATGCAAGTAATCAAACCCAAAGAATTGGTTTTAATAATACAGATTCTTTTCAGACAAATACCTCCAACAACACTTACCACAGAGGAAATTTCCGGGGCAGGAATAAATTTGTCAACAGAGGCAGAGGAATGTATTTCCAATCTCAGAATCAACAGCAACCGTCAAACCAGCAGCACCAGATTCAGCAACAGACTCAGCAACCATGGCAACAAAGGCAGTTTACTGGTACAACACAGCAGTCTGGTAACATGAATGGGTTTTGTACAGGTAGTACTTTAAACTAGTTTCATCTCCTGTTGAGGGGCAAACTGGAGATTCATTTCAAAATAGCCCTAATTCTACCAAAAATCCATCCAGTCTTTTGTACAGGTTAGTTGGAGAATCCAATGAATCTGATATTGTCAATGGTATAAAAACCAAAGCTCTCATTGACTCAGGATCCATGATTACCTGTATGTCAGAGGAATTTTTCAAAGATTTAAACCCTAGGCCTGAGTTACATGACCTTTCAGAATTTGAACTCAATGTTCAGAGCGCTAATGGCAGTGCTTTGCCATACAGCGGCTATGCAGAAATTGACATATGTGTACCTTTCTTTGGTGAATTTACATATACTATTCCTGTTCTAGTAGTTCCCCAGACAAATTATTCAAGGCAAGTACCTATGATTCTTGGAACTAATTTCATTCGTTTTTACAGGAATGCTTGTAACCAGAATTCCACTGATTCAGATGATGTTCCAGAACAATGGAAGATAGCATTTGACAGCATGAATGATGAAACACCAGTGAGGACGACTAACAAGTGTACCATTCAAGTGCTACTAAATGAGACAAAAGTAATCAGAGGTCTGGTAAGAAATAACCATGGTATTGTATCAGCTTTGACTGAGCAAACAAATACTTCATTATCAGGAGGTCTCATTGTTTGTCCGAGAGTTATTTCCCTTGCCCAGGGTAAGCGGACTACTACTATTCCTGTTAGGGTTTGCAATATTTCAGCCTCTATTGTGCATAAACCACCGAGATCGCTTTTATGTTCAGTAAGTGGTGTACAGTTAGTGGACTCTTGGAATCCTGAAACACAGGATCAAGGTATTAAGAAACCCAGAAAGTCTTTGGAGGAATTGGACATCAAGATCTCCGAGGACAACCTTACTACTAGGCAAGTAAGTCATGTGAAACAGTTTCTATCTAACTGGACTCATTTATTCTCAGATGGTCCCACAGATATAGGAAAGACAGATTTACTGAAGCATGAGATTAAACTGACAGATGACCAGCCATTCAAAGAACCTTATCGACGTATACCACCAGGTTTGTATGAAGAAATCAGACAACATGTTAAGGAAATGCTAGATGTAGGAGCCATTCGACCATCACAGAGCCCTTATTCATCTAATATCGTACTGGTAAGAAAAAAAGACGGAACCTTGAGATTCTGTACTGATTACAGGAAACTGAACTCTAGGACAGTGAAAGATGCTTACAATCTTCCACGCATAGATGATACAATTGATAGGTTAGTTGGATCCAAGTTCTTTACCAAGTTAGATCTGACAAGTTCATACTGGCAGGTAGAAATCGATGAAAGAGATCGAGAAAAGACAGCTTTTTCGGTAAGTGGAGTAGGTCTGTTTGAATGTAATCGAAAGGGATTCGGATTGACAAACGCCCCAGCTACGTTTCAGAGAGTGATGGAAAGTTGTATGGGTGAATTGAATTTAAGGAAATGTTTAGTTTTTCTAGATGACATCCTGATATTTTCAAGGACATTTGACGAACATATGGACAGACTTACAGCTGTTTTACAAAGACTAGAACAAAACAATCTGAAACTTAAAGCTAAAAAGTGTGAATTTTTCAAAAACAGTGTAAGTTATTTAGGGCATGTAGTTAGCGAGAGAGGCATAGCGACAGATCCAGAGAAGACAAAAGCTATATCATCATGGCCGATTCCTGTTAACATCAAAACTCTTAGAACATTTTTGGGATTCTCAGGTTATTACAGGAGGTATGTGAAAGATTATTCCAAAATCATTAAGCCTCTTAATGATCTACTTAAAGGCCATTCCACATACAAAGGTAAGTCATGTAAGACAAAAGCACCAGCATGGAGATGGGGTGATGAGGAAACCAAGGCATTTGAGACCATTAAACAGAAACTGATGTCTCCACCTATTCTTGCCTATGCTGACTTTGACCACCCTTACATTCGTCATACCGATGCATCATGTAATGGTTTAGGTGCTGTTCTCTACCAAATTCAGAATGGTGAGAAAAGAGTTGTTGCTTATGCGAGTCGTGGGTTAAAGAACAGTGAAAGACACTACCCAGCACACAAACTTGAATTCCTTTCTTTGAAATGGGCAGTTACCGATAAGTTTCACGACTATTTGTATGGTAACAAGTTTGAAGTAGTGACGGATAATAACCCTCTCACGTACATTTTGACCACAGCAAAGCTTGATGCTACAGGCCACAGATGGTTAACCGCACTCAGTAACTTCCAGTTTTCCATCCGCTACAGAAAAGGTACAAACAATGCAGATGCAGATGGTTTGTCTAGACGACCAAATGAGATGGTGGAAGTCAATCCCAATGTTGTCCAGTCTCTCTGTAGTGCATATGTAGCAGATCATAAAAGTTGCCCTTATTTTGAAAATGTGTTCCTAACAGGAGAGGAGGATCCATTAACGTGCATGACTGTAAGTACTAATGTACTAATGAACTCAGATAATTCAGACAAATCAGATCCCATTACTAGTGACCTACTCGTCTTTGTGGTATAATATAAATGTTACCACCATCAGATGAACAAGAATCTGAATCTTCTGACTCAGAACCAGAATCAGAATGAATACATCTAGATACATTAGTACCATTATTTACCTTAGAGAGATTCTCTCCATCAGGATTTTGCTGTTTTTGAACACATTTGTGTTTGGTCACCTTAGGGAAATGTTCACCCTGTTCAGAAAGTTTGGGGATATAAGATATGGGAAGTAGCATATTCCTATGCAAAGTTTTAGTTTTTTCTTTCCCATACTCTTTCTTGACCTGAAATACTGGGATGTCAGAATTGGGCTGATTAATGACAATATAGGTATCTCTGGCCCATTTATCCGCCAGTTTATTTTTTTCTTTTAAACCAACATTTCTAATGAGAACACGGTCTCCAACATGTACCGTGGCTTCTCTAACCTTTGAGTCATAATTCAATTTGTGACGAGAAGCACTTTTCTCAGCTTCACGTGATGCAATCTTGTAAGAGAACTCTAGACGCTTCTGGAGTTTCTTTGCATAATTGTCGCGACTGCGAATCTTTTCTGTGTCAGAGTCTAAGCCGAGGTATGCATCGATAGCCATTTCTCATTCGTAAATGTCGAAATGTCTTTTTGTTTCGTGTTTGTCTATGATATTGTTTTGTATGAGTGTTGTGAGAGCGTTCTTCTATTTTCTAGGTTTTTCTTTATATCCATCAATAAATTGTAAAACGACCGAACCAGTTTTGTTTATGAATTATTCATACAAGACCGTGACCCTGTGACACATGAATTAAAAAAAATTGAAATTTATGATTTTTAGTCCTTGTATTTTTTATTTAAACACCATAATGTACATAAGGTATTAATTATTGTATACATATAGAAGCATTTTCTAAGTCAATAATTTCTCAAAGATCATACTAATTATTTCAGGAAAGGTCAAGCCAGATCTGCTACTGCAAACTGAACATAAAGTGGCATATTTGTGTGTCAGGAAACAAGGAACATGTATTGCTGGACTGAGAATCTAACCGGGGATCCCTGCATCACCACTCAGATGTAGGTGTTATATTCACTTAAATACATGTATGGTTTAATATGTGTGTATAAACATATAAAAAAATCATGTTGTAAATTGAATTCAATTAATTAAGTTTTTTAATTCCACATATAATAGTTAGGTAGCTAGTTGTATATGCTTTGATGTGTCACTGAAAGGTACATGTAGTTTTTTATTTCCACAAAAACTTGATCCTTTGGTGTTAACTCTTGAACAGTTTGTGCTGAGTCTTTGTATTTCATGCTTATTTTTTTCCCTTTAACTCCATGGTTTTGGCCTTAGAGTGTGGCCTATAAGCCCTTTATTTAGAAACTAAAATATTTTATCTTTATCCTTATAGAACTAGTTTGTTTAATTAAGACAATTCATTAATAATTTCCTTGGGAGCAAAAGTGCCCAGATAATGAGGCTGATTTTATATGCATTTAATTTAAAAAATACAAGATATTATATAAATAAGGTATCCCAAAAGTGTCTTATATTCATATAGACATAGTCATACTATGTTTGCAGTGTAAGAAAGAAGTAAAACATGTATTTTCATTCTTATTGTATAAAAATATTTTGATCTTTTCAGAAAAAGAACTACCAGAAGGAGACAGTAAAGAGGAACGGACAAATCACACCATAAGACATGCTTCAAAATTTGCTTACTGCAGATCCTTGTGAAAGAACATAAAAACAACCGAAATGTCAGGATCCTTGAACATGACGCAACTGGCTGCATATGATGGCAATTAAAAATGCATACATGTTTACATTGATCTTTGTTAGCCAATAAGACAAAAAGCGAAATAGCAAGTTTATCTTAAGGCTATTACCGTACATGTACTGAATGTATTCACTTTATTTTTTTTAACTACATCATCAGTATAAAAAATGTACAGTAGCACATGTATACAGTTTATGGTGGGATTCCTCTAACTTTTATGAATCTGTTTGCAAAAACTGTTTGCAAAATCTATACTTTAAAGTTACAAATTATTACCTCTAATAAAATGTTTGTTTTTTTTTTTTTGTTTTTTTTTTTTAAATTATTACACTAATTTTGTATTTATGTAATGTTAACCAAATAACCCAATTTTCCCGCACTTTTTACCATGTATTTAGCATTTTTTTTTAACCATGCTTTACTGTATTTATATCTGACAACTGATGACCAGGCAGTCTTCATTTAACAGTGTAATACATTACACATTTGTATCTGAATATTTTTAAAACAAGGATATCATGTTGTGGATTGATTCTGTGTTCAAAACTTCATTATCACTTGGTACTCTTATTTATGTTGTACATGTATTTGGAATAAAAAAGGAATTGTTGAAAAAAAAGTGAAATTAATCATTCTATTGTTGTAAAAGGAAGATAAAAAAAAACAGTTTACTTATGCACAGAATTGGTCAAAACATATTTTCATTGATAATTCATCCCAGAATCATATGTATAATAAATCTACAAAGTCAATTTGAACGATATCAGGGAAAGTTCTTATTTTTTTAATATTAGTGCAAAAAGGTCATGGAGGGCAACGTGTGTCAAGGTGTACATGTATAAATTGTTTTCTGTGATATAGAATGTAATTTAGAAGAATATTACTTGGAATTTAACTCATTTTCTTTGAAATATTTTTATTAAATATTCTATCTATCAAGGTCAGTTTGAACGATATCAGGAAAACTTATCTTTTTTAATTTAAGTGCAAAAAGGTCAACCAGGGCAACATGTGTCTAGATGTACATGTATAACTTGTTTTTATGATACAAAATGTAATTTAGAAGAATATTAGAAAGAATTTACTCATTTTCTGTGAAATATTTTGATAAATTCTTGATAATCTCTCTTAGTCACCATATTCTTCAAAATTCCATCTTTCTACAGTAAGGGGGTAGGGTAGGGTATAAGATAATAAACTTTTTCCAGGTTGAATTTAAACCCCAGTATGTAGTATGATTTTTTTCTAAAATTTAAGACACTTATAGGCTATCTATAATATGCAATAAAAAAAGAAATTTGATGGGTAATTTTTTCACAGTGGAAGCAGAAGTGTGAGACTTTGTGCAAGGAATAGGCAATATTTTATCCTAATTTGACCATGCATCTTGGTAAATGTAACTCTGTTTTTCGCTAACAATGCTTGATAAATTTAAGATTGATGTCAAATATTAATCAATACAGACAGATGTTTGAATTCATAAAAGACAAATGATAATTGATATAGCAATAAAAAATTTACAGCCCTTTTCATATCATATTCTTATATTATTTTACTCTGCTTTTTCAGCTCTTCGGTGGTTGATTAAGGCTATATTAAAAGTGTCAAATTTCTCTAAAACTAGCCCGATGACCTGCCCTGAATTTTTTATATGATTTAGAACAAGGACTCAACACAAACATATAAAAAATTCGGAAAAATTCAATGGGTAGTTTTTTTGTTGACAAGCTATCAATCTCTACCTTAATTTAAAGGTCCTATTACAGCTTTGTTCCAGCCATTTTATGTGGAAACGTGATACGAGCGTTACCTGGACCGGAAACCCACTGGGAGCCAAATGACGGGAGTCTGTCGTAAAATGGGGAGTGTCAGGACATGGTCGTGTGGTATACTTGGATGGAAATAGACAATCTTTAGTCTTAGAGTGATATTTATTGTAGAAAATTTTTGTATAAATATGTTGTAAATATTGTTGTTTTTTTTTATCTATTTTTATACATAGAAAAAATTAAACATTTTTAGATCAAATTATATTCAAAGTTACTTGACGGTTCTATGTTTCGTATTTTTTTAAGTAGGCAGAAATATACTTTTACGTACTAATTACTTATCGAAATTGATCTTAGATTTAATTTATGAAATCAATTTTTAGACATTGTACATTAATTAAAATTTTCTTACCAGCTTTAAAATTTCCTTGCTCTGAAAAAAAGAATAGAATGTAAAGATTTCAACTAAACTAAAAACAATGAAAAGTGGAATAAACAAGAGGCCCATGGGCCACATCGCTCACCTGAGAAGCTTTGGCCATTCTGTTCTTTACCAGATTTCCACCTTGTAATACAAATTGTGACCCCACCCTACCCCAATGATCATAATTTAAACAATTTGAATTCTACACTACACCAGTATGCTTCCACATAAGTTTCAGTTTTTCTGGCCCTGTGGTTCTTGAGAAGAAGATTTTCAAATATTTTTCCTATATATTTCTATGTTATACTTTGATTCACCATTGTGGCCCCGCCCAACCCCCAGGGGTCATAATATGAACAATTTAGAATCTACACTTACCCAGAATGCTACCACATAAGTTTCAGCTTTTCTAACCCGGTAGTTCTTTAGAAGGAGATTTTCAAAGATTTATTCTTTATATTTCAATGTAAAACTTGGATTCCCTATTGTGGCCCCGCCCAACCCCTGGGGGTCATGATTTGAACAAATTAGAATTTACACTAAAACAGCATGCTTCCAAATAAGTTTCAGCTTTTCTGGCTCAGAAGTTCTTGAGAAGAAGATTTTCAAAGATTTTTCGAATATATTTCTATGTAAAACATTGATTCCCCATTGTGGCCCCGCCCTACCCCAGGGAGTCATGATTTGAACAATTTAGAATCTACACTACCCCAGCATGCTTCCACATAAGTTTCAGTTTTTCTGGCCCTGTGGTTCTTGAGAAAAAGATTTTCAAAGATTTTTCCTATATATTTCTATGTTTAACTTTGATTCCCCATTGTGGCCCCGCCCTACCCCTGGGGGTCATGATTTTAATAATTTAGAATCTACACTACCCCAGGATGCTTCCACATAAGTTTCAGCTTTACTGGCTCAGTGGCTCTTGAAAAGAAGATTTTTTAATGACCCAACCCTATTTTTGTCTTTTCTTGATTATCTCCCCTTGCGAGGGGATATGTCCCTTAATTTTAACAATTTAAAATCCCCTTAACCCAAGGATGTTGTGTACCAAGTTTGGTCAAAATTGGCCCAGTGGTTCTTGAGAAGAAGTCGAAAATGTGAAAAGTTTACAGACGGACGGACAGACAATCAGACAGACAGACGGACAGACAGACAGACAGACGGACGGACGACGGACAAAATGTGATCAGAAAAGCTCACTTGAGCCTTCAGCTCATGTGAGCTAAAAAATATTGCTAAGAAACATTGAATAGCGTGAAGTAATTATCTAGATTTACAAAGCGTTCTCAAAAGTCACTTACCAGTTTTAAATTTCTTTTTTGATTCGACAAAAATTTATTTGCATAAAATAACTACTTGTTATGGATCGAAATTTTAGATTTTTTGGTATGTGGAAGGTTATAAAATTTAGATTAACAAAGATTTTTCAAAAGTTACTTCATGGAGAGGACTTATACAGGCAGTGCCTGCGGTCCAATCCAGTTATGTTTATGCATAAAAAACTATTATTTTTCAATTGAATTCAATTCACGGTTATTTGAGGGTTTTATATTTCGTATTTTCTTTTAATCAGACAGAAATATATTGGTATGTACGAAGTACTTATAAGAAAGGATCTTTAATTTGATTTGTGAAATCAATTTTTAGACATCTTTTATTTTTCAAAACTTCTTACCCGATTTTCAATTTCCTTTCTCTGAAAAAAAAAGAATTGAATGTAAGGATATCAACTATCATAAAAACAAAGAAAAATGAGATAAAAAATATTTCTAAAAACATTGGTTTGTATGAGGTTATCCTCCTTTATTTGAAAAAAAAAATAAGAAATCAAATATTTCATCTATCATAAAATTACAATAGAAGGTAGAAAAAAAAATATTTTAAAAATCTTTGGTTCGTGTTGGGTAAATATTTAGATTAACAAAGTGTTTTCAAAAGTTTTTTTTATTTAATGGACATATAGAGGCAGTGCCTACTGGCCAAATCCAGTTATGTTTTCAAAATACATGTGTAAGAGATTTTTTTAAGATCAAATTAAATTCAAAGTTACTTTACGGTTTTATTTTTCGTATTTTCTTTTAAGAAGGAAGAAATATAGTTGTACGTACTAAGTACTTATGTTAATGGATCTAAGATTTTATTTATGAAATCAAGTTTTAGACATCTTACATTTATTCAAAATTTCTTACCCACTTTTCATTCTCCCTTCTCTCAAGAAAAAAAAGTAGAATGTAAAGATTTTAACTATCACAAAAAAAAAATGAAAAGTGGGATAAAAATATATTTCTAAGAAACGTTGAATCCTGTGAAGTAAATATTTAGATTTACAAAGAGTTCTTAAAAGTCAGTTGACAGGTTCACATTTCGTTTTTAAATTCAACAGAAACTTATTTGCATGTAAAAACTTATCGTTATGGATCAAAATTTTAGAATTATTGGAATATATAAAGTTACGTATAGCACAGTTAAGGTTACAAATGCAAATATCGGCGATTTTTAAAGATAAAAATACACACTTTATTACGATCGGTTATTCTTTTTAGGACTTCAATCATATCAGAAAAATGTAATGTAGTTTACATCTTCATGTTTGAGACATTATTTTTTCTTTATGTAGACTTGTCGTGTGATGTCGACGTCAAATGATTTTACCAATACCTGCAGTTTAGAGGTCATCTATAAATTACAATATTGCAAGGGCATAACCAAGTTAAAAAATATTATTTTAATTTTATATCCTTTTCAACACTATATGTAGTTTGTGAAAAATTCTGCGAACCTACGTAAATTTCCTTTTCTAATTGCTAGAATTTCATTTGTTGGACGGCAGGTTGAAAATTTAGCTTCTCAATTACAGAGATGTATATTAAATATAGCGATTATTAATTACATGTATATGCAAGATTTCATGAGGTTCACATCTCTTCTCAAATATCCTAATGCTTCTCGATTTAATGTGAAAAACCTGAAAAGATATATTGATATATTGCATACCTTGCAATAAATCGATTTATTAGGGCCCTTCTATTACTTTTTCAATGATTCTGCATACAAACTCGGGACAGTATCACTGGTCTGGAGAATGTACGGGCAGCTTATGAATAAAATACTAAAATAGACATCACATCCAAGTTCACGGCCTTTTGTTTAATTACAAATAATATTTTATTTGAGACCAAAAGACTTTTTCCATTGTACAAAAAGCACATTTCCCGTACAATTGACTCCCCGCCTCCTTATTTTAAACTTTATTAAGGTAGATCCGTACTTTCAGAATTTTCTGACAAACTATTTATTTTTCAATTTGAAAATCTTGAATAAGTCATAATCTAACAAAACACCCATAAAATACATATCTTTGCAGTTAATTTTCATGCAACATGTCTCTGAGTATATATCTCTAAAAATTCAAAAGCCAAAATTCAACATATAGAAGTGTAACATTAAATTTTATTTAGCTATGAACCAAATCACATCCAATTATTGTTAAAACTTAGGAAAATCATAAATATTCATTTGTCAAGAATATATTTGAAATTTCTAATTTTTATTGTTAAAAGACTAAAATATTGATATTGATTCTGTCAAAATTTTTCATAGAAAAATCTCAAAATATCTTTATTTTAAACATTCCTCAAAATCTTATATGTTTACATGCTATTTTTTCTTTACAATTATTTAGAATTATACCTAAGGTTAGCAAAAAAAACATACTTTATTATGGTTGACCAGAAAAAAATTTTACAAAACAGCCTTTTGAACACCTAAACCCCCATTTTTGGAATATCTATTTTTTCAATCGTTTTTCGCAAAACTTATAAAAAAAGTAAATTTAAAAAGATGATATAAGCTAAATATTAATGATATATAGATCTCAAGTTAGTTTGTTTAAAAAAAATTAAAAAGAGTTCTCTGTCTGTATATGTACTGAATTACATATAGATCCTATGGACAGAGTGCAAAGTGATTATTCCTATAAATATTGTACATTATGCTTTGTACAATGTGCACAATGACACTAAAATAAACAAATATATACTTGCTACATTATTTTCAATCATCAAAAAAGATTTTATTTCAATAGACAAGGATAATATTTAGATTAACAAACTTAAGATATTTCAAATGCTACTTCATGTAGAGAGCTTATCTAGTCAGTGCCTGCGGTCCAATCCAGTTATATTTATACCTAAAAATGTTATTTTAAAATTAAATAAAATTCAAAGCTACTTAACGGTTTTATATTTCGTATTTTCTTTTAAGTAGACATAAAATATACTTTTACGTACTAATTTCTTATCAAAATGGATCTTAGATTTTATTTATGAAATCAATTTAAAGACATCTTACATTTACTAAAAATTTATTACCTTTTTTTCATTTTCCTTTCTCTATAAACAAAAGAATAGAATGTAAAGATTTCAACTATACTAAAAAAAACAATGAAAAGTGGAAAAAAAATATTTCTAAGAAACATTGAATAGCGTGAAGTAAATATTTAGATTTAAAAAGAGTTACAAAGATTTCTCAAAAGTCACTTGACAGGTTCACATTTCGTTTTTAAATTCTGCAGAAATTTATTTGCATGTAACTACCCATCTTTATGTATCGAAATTATAGAATTTTAGGTATGTACTGAGTTAAAAATTTAGATTTACAAAGAGTTTTCAAAAGTTACTTCATGGAAAGGACTTATATAGGCAGTTTCTCCGGTCCAATCCAGTTATGTTTATACATAGAAAATTATTATTATTAAATTGGATTCAATTCAAAGTTACTTGAGGGTTATATATTTCGTATTTTCTTTTAAAATCAGACAGAAATATATTGGTATGTATGAATTAATTATAAAAAAGTATCTTTAATTTGATTTGTGAAATTAATTTTTAGACATAATTCATTATTTCAAATTTCCTTACCCGATTTTCCATTTCCTTTCTCTGAAAAAAAAAATTGAATGTAAAGATATCAACTATCATAAAAACAATGAAAAATGGGATAAAAAATATTTCTAAGAAACATTGGTTTGTATGAAGTTATCCTCCTTTATTTGAAAAAAAAACAAGAAATCAAATTTTTCATCTATCATAAAAACAATAAAAAGTTGAAAAAATATTTTATGAATCTTTGGTTAGTGTTAGGTAAATATTTAGATTAACAAAAGGTTTTCAAAAGTTTTTTTTATGTAATGGACATAAAGAGGCAGTGCCTACTGGCCAAATCCTGTTATGTTTACAAAATAAAAGATTCTTTTTAGATCAAATTATATTCAAAGTTACTTGACGGTTTTATGTTTTGTATTTTCTTAAAGTAGGAAGAAATATAGTGGTACTTACTAAATACTTATCTAAATGGATTTAAGATTTAATTCATGAAATCAATTTTTAAACTACATGTACATTAATCCACATTAATCCACATATATCCACACAGTGTACATAAATCCACTTTTCATTTTCCCTTCTCTCAAGAAAAAACAGTAGAATGTAAAGATTTCAACTATCATAAAAACAATGAAAAGTGGGATAAAAATATATTCCTAAGAAACGTTGAATCATGTGAAGTAAATATTTAGATTTACAAAGAGTTCTTAAAAGTCACTTGACAGTTTCACATTTCGTTTTTAAATTCAACAGAAACTTATTTGCATGTAATAACTTACCGTTATGGATCAAAATTTTAGAATTATTGGAATGTATAAGTTACGTAGCACAGTTAAGGTTACAAATGCAAATATCGGCAATTTTTTAAGATAAAAATACACACTTTATTACGATGGGCGATTCCTTTTAGGACTTCAATGATATCAGAAAAATGTAATGTAATTTAAATCTTCATGTTTGAGACATTAATTTGTTTTATGTAGACTTGTCACGTGATGTCGACGTAAAATGATTTTACCAGCACTTGCAGTTTAGAGGTCAACTATAAATTTCAATATTGCAAGGGCATAACCAAGTTAAAGATATTACTTTTTAATTTAATTTTAAATCCTTTTCAACACTATATGTAGTTTGTGAAAAATTCTGCGAACCTATGTAGATTTCATTTTTTAATTGCTAAAATTTTATTTGTAGGACGGCAGGTTGAAAATTTAGCTTCTCAATTACAGAGATGTATATTAAATATAGCGGTTATTAATTATATGCAAGATTTCATGAGGTTCGTAGCTCTTTTCAAATATCTTAATGCTTCTTGACTTAATGTAAAAAGCTTGAGAAGATAATTTGAGGGTATACCCTTGCACTAAATCAATTGATTAGGGCCCTTCTATTACTTTTTCAATGATTCTGCATACAGACTCGCGACAATATCACAGGTCTGGAAAATGTACGGGCAGTTTATAAATAAAATACTAAAATAGGCATCGCATCCAAGTTACAAAACATTGAATAGCGTGACATTTTTTTTATAGATTTACAAAGAGTTCTCAAAAGTCATTTGACAGTTTCACATTTCGTTTTTAAAATCGGCAGAATTTTTTTTCATGTAATTACCTATCGTTATGGATCGAAATTTTAGAATTTTATGTATGTACTGAGTTAAAAATTTAGATTTACAAATAGTTTTCAAAAGTTACTTCATGGAGAGGACTTATATAGGCAGTTTCTTTGGTCCAATCCCTAATGATCATACATAATAAAATATTATTTTTAAATGAGAAGGATATGGAAATAACGAACAGTATTCAATCTCAACGTCCATTAAACAAATATACAAAATAAGAGCAGAGCAAACACGGACCTCCGAAACATCAGAGGTGGGATCAGGTGCCATGGAGGAGTGAGCATCCCCTGCCGACCGGTCACACCCGCGTTGTGCTCGTTGTCATAATCAGAAAATAACGGAAAAAACCGTGGTCAATTCAGTGTATAAGTAATGGAGTAACAATTGGTATGAAAAACGTCAGTCAGCATTTTATTTTATGATAAATTGTATTTGCTGACAAGGTCATTGTATCGACCATAGAATTTACAAAATGATGACTTTAAACGTGACTGTTGATATTCTTGTTTCATCAACTTGCTTGTGAATAATTTACCTCGTTTAAGAAATTGTTCATACGTAGAGCATGCTCTTGCTTATCGAATGAGAGACATAACCCCCGTATGCAGGTGATGATGGTACTGCAGTGTAATATTGCTGCATAAGTAAGGGAAGCTGACGATTGAAAGTTTAATTCATCTCGTTTGTCATAAAGCTTGGTTGTTAGATTACCATTAGTGTCTTTTTCAAGTAAAATATCCAAGTATGAATCAAAAGTGTCGGACTCTGTGGTATCTTTTATCTCAAGCTCAACAGGATAAATCGTGTCGACGTAGGAATGGAAATTATCATTATTAATTGACAGTACGTCGTCGAAATATCTAAATGTCGAGTTGAAGGCCACAGCAATTTTTTCTTCTTTTCACGCAAAAGATTTTGCATAAATTCTGCTTCATATGAATATAAAAACAAGTCTGCTAATAACGGAGCGCAATTTGTACCCATGGGAATTCCAATAGATTGTTGGAATACCTGGTCTCCAAAAACCACATTATGAAAAATCACATATTTTCGAGTGGTCAAATTTTCGTGGTTTGAGGAAAAAATATTGGTTCGTTGGGATTTGATTTCGCGAATAAAGAACTTTTAAAACGTTTTGCATATCAAAATTTATATTTCGTGGGGGATTTGAATTCGTGGGTCTGTTCGTGCCTCGAAAACAACGAAAATTAAACCCCAACTAAAAAATAAGTGATTTCACAGTAGATATTGTCAATAATAAACTCAACCATCTTCTTGATGTCAACCTCAGAGTACTTATTTGTGCAATCAGAATCTGTTTTAACAAAATAATTATTCAAATGACCAATGACGAGGTAAGTAAACTTAGGAGTTCCATTTTTGTTAAAGAAAGAGCTGTCAATGATGTCAAAAAGCCTGGATTTTAATTTGTCGTGGAGAATTGTTGTGTATAAAGTTGAAAAGTCGTAAATTTTTATGCTGTTGATTTTTGTAAAGTCTTGTGATTTCAAATTGTCCAAAAGTTCTTTAGAATTTTTAAGTATCCACATATGATTAACACCACTTCTTGAATATATAGTTGTACAGTACTCTTGAAGTTTTTCCTTCACTACTATCAATATTTTAGTGGGAAGTAACGAACGAGGCTTGCTTGAACATTTACTGGAACCTGCAATGTATCTTTGTAAGGATTCTTATGAAGTTTCGGAATCCAATATATATATAAGGTTGTTCAAATTCATTTTGGTTCTGTGGAATATTAAAAGTACTAGTATTCAAAACTGACAGGTGATTTTGAAGAATTTCTTCTTTAGAAAGAGAAGTATATGTATAAGTAGGATTACGACTTGTAGAATTAAATCCAAGTTCTTCAAGAATGCAATTTATATAATGAGCCTTACAAACGAAGACAATGTTGCTACCTGCTTTGTCGGCAGGAACCAGTACGTATTGATCGTGTAATCTATCTAATTCTTTTTTCACTTCTGGTTTATTGAACACAGAAGGATAGGTGGTTTTCATTTTGCCCCTCAATCTTTTAATACGTGACTTTAACATGGATCTGATACATTTAATACATTAAATTCAAAGTAACTTGAGGGTTTTATATTTCGTATTGTCTTTAAATCAGACAGAAATATATGGGTATGTACGAAGTACTTATAAAAAAGGCTCTTGAATTTGATTTGTTAAAACAATTTTTAGACATCTTTCATTTTTTCAAAATTTCCTACCCAATTTTCAATTTCCTTTCTCTGAAAAAAAAGAATTGAATGTAAAGATATCAACTATAAAAAAAACCAATGGAAATGGGATAAAAACATATTTCTATGAAACATTGGTTTGTTTGAGGTTAACTTTCTTTATTTCAAAAAAAAAAAAAAAAATGAAAGAAAGCAAATATTTCAATTATCATAAAAACAATAAAAACAATGAAAAATATATTTTAAGAAATGTTGGTTAGTGTTAGGTAAATATTTACATTAAGAAAGGGTTCTCAAATGTTTTTTTTTTCGGTTTTATATCTCGTTTTTTTTTTCTTTTAATTAGTCAGAAAAAAAACTTTTACGTACTTATTACTTATCGAAATGGATCTTAGATTTTATTTATGGAATCAATTTTTAGACATCTTACATTTAATAAAAATTTCTTACCAATTTTTCATGTTCCTTTCTCTGAAAAAAAAAATAGAATGTAAAGATTTCAACTATCCTAAAAACAATGAAAAGTGGGATAAAAAAATTTTTTCTAAGAAACATTGAATCGCGTAACTTCGGCAGAAATGTATTTGCATGCATTTACCTATCGTTATGTATCGAAATTTTAGAAATTTTGGTATGTGCTGAATTAAAAATTTAGATTTACCAAGAATTTTCAAAAGTTACTTCATGGAGAGGACTTATATAGGCAGTGTCTGCGGTCCAGTCCAGTTATGTTTATACATAATAGAATATCATTTATTTTAAGGCAATAAGTATTTTGATACCCCGGTTATCATTCAACTGGTTATTTTCTTTCCATAATCTTTTCAAAGCTAGAACACCTTATCTTATCCTCCTTCAATGAGTTAAAAGTCTGTAAAACAGTTTGTCGTCTGTTGCCACCTTTGTGACGTTTAATAATTTGTTTGAAATTCTCAAAAGTATTTTTAATAATGACACATAATTTTGAACAGACACAAGATATCAAGATGAGAAATAAATCCAATTTTGTAAAGGGAGATGATCCAAATTTACAGTAATTACCACTTAGATTTAACAGAAAAATCAAGAATTTGGGTCTGAAAAAGCTAAAACATAAATTTAAACAACAAACAAATGGCGGAGGTGGGGTGGCAGGAGGTAAATAACAAACTTTGAAACAACGTCCGTCCTCTAAGGATGTAGATGGGAGAAAAGGCAACGTAACGCACCGCATGGTCAGAATTTCATTTGTAAGATTTTGATTGGTCAGATTTTGCCTCTGCTACCACGGTAAGACATGGAACAAATTACCATTACAAAGCACAGCTATACAGTATTTTAGACTTTCATATACAAGGAGGACACTTATTGATTACAATAATTTTTTTTAAGTAAACTTAAATTTATTTACAGATTAAATTCAAAGCTACTTGACTGTTTTATATTTCGTTTTTTTTTTAATTAGGCAGAAATATATTTTGTATGCATTAAGTACTTATAGAAAAAGATCTTGAACTTGATTTATGAAATCAATTTTTAGACATCTATCATTTATTCAAAATTTCTTAACCGATTTTCAATTTCATTTCTCTAAAAAAGAGAATTGAGTAAAAAGATTTTAACTATCATCAAAACAATGAAAATGAGATAAAAAATATTTCTTAGAAACATTAGTTGGTACGAAGTTATCAAAAGTCACTTGCCAGATGTGTCAGTCTCTGTGGCCTCTTTTTTCACAAAATCATTACGATATATTGTAATTTACAATGTAAAATTATTGTGGTTAAAAGAACGTTACTTTGAAAATTCAGACAATTTTTTGTGAGCATTTCCAATTAGACAATGCTTGATTTTCAGAACCTGACGATCGGAGTACCTTAAAATATGTAATTTTCATCTAGTATACCTACAAATGTTGCCCCGAAACACTTGATTCCACCTAGCTAAACTTATATATCATCATTAAAAGATTAAATCTGAAGGAACCTTTCATTTTGACCTTTAAGTACATGTATTGGTAGAAAGAAGGATATGGAAATAACGAACAGTATTCAATCTCAACGTCCATTAAAAAATATACAAAATAAGAGCAGAGCGAACACGAACCTCTGAAACACCAGAGGTGGGATCAGGTGCCATGGAGGAGTGAGCATCCCCTGCCGACCGGTCACACCCGCCGGGTGCTAGTTGTCATAATCAGGAAGTAACGGAAAAAATCCATATTTCGTATTTTCTTTTAAAATCAGACAGAAATATATTGGTATGTCCGAAGTAATTATAAAAAAGGATCTTTAATTTGATTTGTGAAATCAATGTTTAGACATCTTTCACTATTTCAAATTTTCTTACCCGATTTTCCATTTCCTTTCTCTGAAAAAAAAAATTGAATGTGAAGATATCAACTATCATAAAAACAATGAAAAATGGGATAAAAAAATATTTCTAAGAAACATTGGTTTGTATGAGGTTATCCTCCTTTATTTAAAAAAAATAAGAAATCAAATTTTTCATCTATCATAAAAACAATAAAAAGTTGAAAAAATATTTTAAGAATCTTTGGTTAGTGTTAGGTAAATATTTAAATTAACAAAAGGTTCTCAAATTTTTTTTTTATGTAATGAACATATAAAGGCAGTGCCTACTGGCCAAATCCAGTTATATTTAAAAAATAAAAGATTCTTTTTAGATCAAATTATATTCAAAGTTACTTGACGGTTTTATGTTTTGTATTTTCTTTAAGTAGGAAAAAATATAGTTGTACGTACTAAGTACTTAATATCTAAATGGATCTCAGATTTAATTTATGAAATCAATTTTTAGACATATTACATTCATTCAAGATTTCTTACCAACTTTTCATTTTCCCTTCTCTCAAGAAAAAACAGTAGAATGTAAAGATTTCAACTATCATAAAAACAATGAAAAGTGGGATAAAATTATATTCCTAAGAAACGTTGAATCGTGTGAAGTAAATATTTAGATTTACAAAGAGTTCTTAAAAGTCACTTGACAGTTTTACATTTCGTTTTTAAATTCAACAGAAACTTATTTGCATGTAATAACTTATCGTTATGAATCAAAATTTTAGAATTATTGGAATGTATAAGTTACGTAGCACAGTAAAGGTTACAAATGCAAATATTGGCGATTTTTTTAAAGATAAAAATACACACTTTATTATGATGGGCGATTCTTTTTAGGACTTCAATGATATCAGAAAAATGTAATGTAGTTTAAATCTTCATGTTTGAGACATTAATTTGTTTTATGTAGACTTGTCACGTGATGTCGACGTCAAATGATTTTACCAATACTTGCAGTTTAGAGGTCAACTATAAATTTCAATATTGCAAGGGCATAACCAAGTTAAGAATGTTACTTTAATTTTAAATCCTTTTCAACACTATATGTAGTTTGTGAAAAATTCTGCAAACGTATGTAGATTTCCTTTTTTAATTGCTAAAATTTCATTTGTTGGACGGCAGGTTGAAAATTTTGCTTCTCAATTACAGATATGTATATTAAATATAGCGATAATTAATTATATGCAAGATTTCATGAGGTTCGTAGCTCTTTTCAAATATCTTAATGCTTCTTGACTTAATGTAAAAAGCTTGCGAAGATAATTTTATGGTGTGCCCTTGCAATAAATCGATTTATTAGGGCCCTTCTATTACTTTTTCAATGATGCTGCGTACAAAATCGCGACAGTATCACTGGTCTGGAAAAGGCACGGGCAGTTTATAAATAAAATATTAAAATAGACATCGCATCCAAGCTACAAAACATTGAATAGCGTGAATTTTTTTTTTATAGATTTACAAAGAGTTCTCAAAAGTCACTTGACAGTTTCACATTTCGTTTTTAAAATCGGCAGAATTTTTTTCCATGTAATTACCTATCATTATGGATCGAAATTTTAGAATTTTATGTATGTACCGAGTTAAAAATTTAGATTTACAAATAGTTTTCAAAAGTTACTTCATGGAGAGGACTTACATAGGCAGTTTCTTCGGTCCAATCCATTATGATTATACATAATAAAATATTATTTTTAAATGAGAAGGATATGGAAATAACGAACAGTATTCAATCTTAACGTCCATTAAACAAATATACAAAATAAGAGCAGAGCAAACACGGACCTCCGAAACATCAGAGGTTGGATCATGTGCCATGGAGAAGTGAGCATTCCCTGCCGTGTTCTCGTTGTCATAATCAGGAAATAACGGAAAAAATCTGTGGTCAATTCAGTGTATAAGTAATGGATTAACAATTGGTATGAAAAACGTCAGTCAGCATTTTATTCTATTATAAATTGTATTTGCTGACAAGGTCATTGTATCGACCATAGAATTTACAAAATGATGACTTTAAACGTGACTGTTGATATTCTTGTTTCATCAACTTGCTTGTCAATAATTTACCTCGTTTAAGAAATTGTTCATACGTAGAGCATGCTCTTGCGTATCGAATCAACTGAGATATAAATACTCCGTATGCAGGTGATGAAGGTATATTGCTGCATAAGTAAGGGAAGCTGACGATAGAAAAGTTAAAGTCATCACGTTTATCATATAGCTTGGTTGTTAGATTACCATTAGTGTCTTTTTCAAGTAAAATATCCAAGTATGAATCAAAAGTGTCGGACTCTGTGGTATCTTTTATCTGAAGCTCACCAGGATAAATCGTGTCGACGTAGGATTGTAAATTATCATTATTAATTGACAATATGTCGTCGATATACAGTCCCTGAAACGTTCTACTTTCCCACCTGAACGGTGAGCGAACGCTGAACGAACGGTGAACGAACGCAGAGCGAACGGTGAACAAACGGTGTGTGAACGCTGAACGCAACTTGGTGAACGATGTGTGAACGGAGAACGGTGAGTGAACTCAGAACGCGAACGGAGCGCAAACGGTGAACGGTGAACGAACGGTGAACGCAAGATGAACGATTTATTCGGAATGCCTCAGTTTTTTTCCTTGCATTTAAATTATTCTGTTATATTCTAATGTTAGATGCTAAAATATAAATAAACAATTAATAAGTAAGTGAATAAATAATTAAAACATTTTTCTGCACATACGTATGATGTTTTAAATCAATATTTTAATAACACAATTTTTATTGCCGTAAAACATGTGTGTTTGTTACCGAACACCTGTCGTATGAAAGATAAAATTAATTTACTAATAAAATAAATCTGCTTATTCTTTTGACTATTAAAATAATGTGGACTTCAGAAGAGAAAACTACTATAATTACAGAATGAATTATTAGATTAAAACTAAATAATATATATTTCGATGTCACGGCGATTCCGTGTAAAATACCGATTTTTTTTTTATTAATTTATAAAGGTCTGTTGAAATATTGCACCATTCACT
>NW_026927916.1:0-31350 GCF_032062105.1 Saccostrea cuccullata
TTCATGTATTTTTCAAATTTGGCATAATGTATGTCATGGATTGTCATGGTGTTATCTCACGAATTTATTAACTGCTTATAATTGTTTGTTTATGAAATTATTTGTAAGACGGCTGTTTTGTTGTGTAGTCTCTTACCCTCATGACGAGGAGGCCAATAAACATCTCAAACCCACTTAAGCTTAAGCTTGTGCACAAAGTGTATAATTATGTTAAGCAATAGTGTCTCTTTCAAAATTTTGCATTTCATGGCCTTTAATCTAAAACGCAAACCAATTCAATTGTTGGAAAGTTGTTACATGATACTTAGGTGACCTATAAGGCCCCTTGGCCTCTTGTTTCTTTTTAAGTCTGGTAAAAATATCCTTGCTTGTTAAAACTTTTACTTTGTTTGCCTTTAATATGCAATGGAGCAGAGAAGATTTTTCAAAATAAATAATGCATTTTCACTACAGATTCAACACAACCCTACCCTAACACCAAAACCCATGACCCAGGGTCATGAATTTCACAAATTTGGAAGAAGTACCCTCATCACCATAACTCTGCACTTAGTTGAAGATTTTCAAAGAATTTACGCGTTTTCTCTTTATTATCAATAGACCCCCCACTCCCCAATAAGAACCCTGGGACCATGAAGTTTAAAAAAAAATAAGTAGCAAACTCTTATTCATCATAAGTATGCACTTTGTTTATCAGCTCAACACTAAGGATTAGACAGGGTTATTTAACAGAATACTAGTAAATGCATTTCCACTAATTAATAGAGCCCCGCCATATATAACACCAGAACCTCTGACCCAGGGACCATGAACTTCACAATTTTGGAAGAGGCACTCTTGCTAATCACAACTACAGTAAAACTCGTTTAGTACGCACACGGATATTGCGAATTCACGGATATAGAGAAGTAATCTTGGATCTCAAACAACACAAATTTAACGAATTCCTTTTACGGATATAACGAATTGCGGATATAGGGAAGTAATTTTTCAGGTCCAGTGACTTCGTTATAAACGAGTATTACTGTATATACTAAGTAACTTTAATACACAGGAGCAGAAGGGAGCATTTTCAAAGAATAATTGTTTTTCATTATATAATCAATAAAGCACCGCCCCAACACCAGAGGCCTTGACCCAGGAGCAATAAAATTGATTTGACAATTTTGGAAGAGGCACTCTTGCTCATCACAACTATGTGCTTAGTTAGTTTACATGTGTATTTAACATCCAGGAACAGAGGAGGAGATTTTTAAAGAATAAATATTTTTTTTCATTATACTAGTATAATCAATAGAGCCCGCCCTTAAGAAAGAACCCCTGAAACAGGGGCCATGAAATTCACAATTTGTGAAGAACTCTTGGTCTTCATAACTATGTACTTAGTTTGTTTGTTTAAATCCTAGGAGCAGAAAAGAAACAAGAGGCCCATGGGGAACATCGCTCACCTGAGTAACTTTGGTGATGCCTTTCTAAGCCAGATTGCCCGCCTTATAATATCTATTAGGGTCCCTTCCTACCCCCCCCCCCCGCGTCATGAATTAAACAATTTAGAATTTTTACCACCCAAGGATTCTTCCAAATAAGTTGCAGCTTTTCTAGCCCAGTGATTCTTGAGAAGAAGATTTTAAAAAGACTTTTCCAATGTATTTCTATGTTAAAACTTGAATTCCCTAATGTGACTACGCCCTTCTCAAGGGGGTCATGATTTTAACAATTTAGAATTTACACTACTTCAGGATGATTCCATATAAGTTTCATCTTTTCTGGCCCAATAGTTCTTTAGAAGAATTTTTTTTTATAGATTTTCCTTTTATATATATTTCAATAAAAAAAACTTGGATTCCCTATATATTTTTGTCAACTTTTATTATTTTTTAACTTCACTTTTTGTTCACTTTTAAGGCATTTCTAACTTTAGGCTGAATGCCTCTTGATAAGCAAGTTGCCCAAATTGGACGGACAATGCTATAGTTTGTGAGGTACTGTCTATCTCAATGTCCCCACAGAAGAAACACACTGGCAGAAATTTGGTGGTGATGCCTGCAAGGAAAAGTGCATGAAAGTTGACTACTACTAAAAGTGATGTCAAAAACAATAAAATATATTAAAGGTGTAAATAATACTTTCTGGATCTAGTGTTTGTTGTTTTAGTTTTTATTATATATACCTGCATAATAAGTAGTTTCCATTTCTGTGGCACATTCAAGTCCTTCTCTCACTACAACATTATCATAACAACGGTGACCCTCAGGGAAGAGTGAGGAACCACAAGTATAGAGGAGGTTATCCTGAACCTCCTCTATGTCTGTAATCTGTAGTCTACTGAGCCGTTCCTTCGAGTACACCACTCTCCGCTTCCCACAAAGACAGCAGATGATGAAGCTGCGAACTTTGCCTGGAATAAAAGGAAAAATATTTAAAAATATAAACCTTCTTTTTCTCATTTTGAAGCAGAATTAGATTTGGATATCCATGAAACCCCTTGTCGGATTAAATGATAATATACGGCCTTTTAAAATACAGTATACAATACCTCCTATCAAAACGCCTTTGTGCTTCTTGTCATTGTCAGTAGTAGTTCCTTTAAGGCCTTATCCAGGACAATCCTTGTCTGTGGTCTCTGTGCCCATGAGATCCTCAAGAGATTGGAATGTGCCATCAGGACCTTTGGTGGGATCGGGTAACCAATGAAGGGGATATCACCAGGAAGCCTCTTTGGATTCAGGGTGCAATACCAGCACTGAGCAGTACACTTTTTTATCTTATTTTAAAAAAAGATAGAACAAGTAAAAATTAAACATTGGAATTTTACGTAGATATACATATCAAATGAAATAAAATGCAATTTCACATGTACCTGGAATGAATACTGCCGTGCTCGACAATGTTTGTCAATGAAGTCCTTCAACTTCTTTGGAGCATTTTTCTCGTTACACTCTATCACACTGCAAGAATCTTCTATATCTTTATACAAGTCTAGGACATCACTTAGATTCTTGATTTCTTCAAAGGTTGCTGCATCATGTACTACTACATTTCTGTTGTGCAACTTCAGCTTAGAAAATCTGTGTTTCAATAAAGATAGAGTGGGTTCTAGTGATTCTTCAAGAGCTGTTTTGACATTCGGTTGTCTCTCAGAAAGATCCCTCAGCTTTTTCAAACTTGATGCAGGTTTGACAATATATTCAAAGTTGACATCCATGGAATTCCTTTGCAAGGATACATTCTGAAGGGCCAAATTCAACAAACTCATGCAACGCTCAGCTGGATTATAGTAGCTATGAAATGGTACAGTCCTTGCTGCAATGAGCAGATCCAAGTCCAGCGCGATAAATGTTGCAATGTGCGCAAGTTTTACGCTCCAGAATGTTGTTCTGTGATCTGGACCACCATCTGTGTAGATGAAGAGAACATGACAGTCCAGGGATAGTCCATCAGAACTTCTGCTATTTCTCAAAATAGATATACTTTCAGCTGCATGGCGTATTGGACTCGATGGTGTGAAAACCTTGTCCTTTACAGTTACGTGAAGAACACCATTATAAAAGCTGTCGTCTTTGCACTCTGGTATCTCAACATCCAGAAGTACTGAGGGCACTGCACCATGAATATGGAAGTCATGGTCTAGGGCTGACAATTTGGTTCCCTCTGGTATCAAAGATTTGTTATGAGCTCTAACACCTGTTGATGTCGGTGAACCAGGTTCACCTATTGGCACAATAGACTTGTCATCTAGGCATATTAAGGCACAGTCTGTACCTAACTTCACGGCCAATTCTTTCAACATGGAAAAAAGATTGAAGGCATAAGAGGAATCGGGATGTGTGGCTCTGGTAAGTCTTTGTTGTACTGCATACTTGACTTTAAAGCGGCCTGTGTAGCATACTGCTGATCGCACAAAAGCATTGGATGTTCAAAAATTCAGGCTTAACCATGATCGGGATGGTAAATTTGATCCTGCAGGCAGTCTTGCAGCTATAATTTCTATCAAGTCCTGGCAACTAATGGCTAAAGGCATGTACATTTTATCAGATTGACGTCTCTCCTGAACAACAGATTTCTCCTCTAAATACGAATCTAGGGCATTCCAAAATGGGTCCAATGATGTGTCTTTGGGTCTGCCATTATTTTTTCTCAAGTCATAAAACATTTCTGGTGCATCGGCTTGTAAAAGGAACTCCAAAACTCTATCATCAACTGCTCTTTCATCACTTGATGCTGCTGCACTTGCATCACGTGTCAGGAATCTGTACATATCTCGTAAGATAGCAGGCTTAGTCCCATTTTTTGAATAACGGTTCATTAACTCATTTCTCATAGCCCTTGTTGCATAAATAGGCAAGTTTTCCTTTATGCTTGATATGGCCTCTAGATCACCATTTGCATCATTATCTTCAATTTTCCAGACAAAATGAAAATTCCCAAGATAATTTCCAAACCTGTGTGTGTAGAGTTTCACAGAATAAGGCAAAGTTAGGTTTTCAATCCATTTCCGCCCGTCAAATTTATCTTCAGGTTGGATATCATACAAAAACAATGGATCAAATGGTTCACGTTCCGAGAGTGACTCATGCAATTTCAAATAGTTTTTATTGACACCTTGAGAAGTATCTGGTTTCCTTAGAGACCACTTGTCATTCAATCCTCTAACAGGTTCTGGCTTTTGGTGATTAAAAGCAGTTCTTTCCTTTTGCTCACTCAAAAAATCCAAATATTTTTTCATTCCAGAGACTAGCGTATTACATATATCAAGTAGTTTCTTTGATTCTTTACTCAAAAAGAATGGATGTCCCATCATGGTAAGAAGTTCCGAGATTTTTTCATGCAAATCTGAGGATGACACCTATGAAATATGTGTTGTTTATACAGTGCATTTTATAATAAAGAAAACATACTTCTTTCAATATTAAATTATTTAATACATTTCATATCACTTTAGTATTTATGAAGTGCAACATCTAATATCAGCTCATTTATTGTTTGTTATAACTTTTCTTTAATACCTTCGGTTCTTTCTTTTTTTGATGTCTCCAATCATTATATCCTCTAAATTTGTTGATATCATCTCCGAAGTGAATACATTTGGCATTAAACTTTTCAATGTGTGGATCCAAGTACTAAAGAACATTGGTGAGTGTCTAAAGTTTGTAATATACACGCCAGTACTCTCCACCTGTATTTGAAAGCAACCATACATAATTCTATCATTCAATATTCTTCATGAAAGAATTACAAATTCATATATAAAACAAATTAAATATCTGATCAGCTGAATAAGGAATAATAAGGGATAAATTATTTTAAACTGCTATAAATCCAAACCTGCACGGATGTAAAGCCAACTCCTTTCTGCTTCAGAAGATTCAAAACAATGTTGTACACTTTGTCTTTGGCATTGTTCTCTTTCCTATTAAATAATACATATGCAAACACATAAAAACATATACAGTCTAATTTCTTTTTAATATATATATATTTTTTCTAATTACTTCCTTTTATAAAACTTGAAAAATAGATTAGTTCTCAATATACAATGAATTTTAATTTCTAGTATGAAATATAATTGCCACTGTTTTTATGTGAAGATACAGATCTAGGTTAAAAGAAGAAGAAAATTTAGCAAAGTACTGCGAGGTTAAATATCCCAGGATGTTTATTGACATAGACACAACACAATTTAACCATATACCACATAAAGTAAAGCTGCAGAAAATACACACAAGAAAGGATGTTAAAAGAAGATATGATGTGGGTTTTATAGTATTGTATTACAACGTGCATTATTAAAATTTTACCATCTCAAAGTGTTTACTACCAACCCTGAAATAAATATTTGACAATTTTATTACACAAAACAATTTCTTAATTCAATTCACATGTTGAAATAAAAACATGTGTATTCAAAAACAATTGTACAGTTTAATAATACATACCTTGCAGAGGGTAGTTTATTGTATGGTTTTTGGACATTCATCAAAATGTCAAAAACATTCACTGATCCCTTTTCCTTTTCTTCAGCTGCATCTGCCTTGTCTAGAAAATGAAATGAAATTAATGATAAAAACTCTCGGTTTCATGGAAATTTAATAGCAAATACATGTATCAGATTTCATATTAAAAAAAATTATTTTATCCTTCAACAAAACATTTATTTTAAGAATACATGTAGCCTATGTCATTGTCAAGATTACTTCCATAGCACTTGACACCAAGTTCTTTAGATATTTTTCATTTGCATGCGATTTCTTTTAAATTTTTACGCAAAGACAGACATATCAGAGTTCTTACCAATCTATTTTATATCAACAAATATGTATCTCACTCCAAATGACTCCAGTACAGATATCGGGGTATCCGGTTCTGTTACCGTCGATGGGTTTCCTATTTCCGAATTAGAAGCCCGAATTTCCGTAATGGAGACATTGTATTGCGACAGATATGGGTGAAGCGCATCTCCTATTCGTTGATCAGCCTTTCCACTGACAAAAAAACTTTTGGAAAGGGTTGGATTCCCTCCACAACAAGCTTTCACCTTGAAGTAAGTGTGCCCCGCCATGTGGGGTTTGACTGTCTGTATTTGTGCAGGTCATTGGGATGTTTGTGAAAGTCAGCGTATCTTAAAACGCTTTAATGATTAAGATGTGTTATAAGTTATAAAAACGGTCGTTTGGTTGAAAAAATTCCGGAATACGAAGAGAGTTTCGAGAGTTAGACACATTATTTTTATTTTCGTAAATCGGGAAAAATAGGGTCGGCGGAATCGTAAACCAAGAGAAAAAAAACTTTGGCCTAAGCTGGATATTTCAAAACATAAGATTTGTACACATAGAAAGTCTGCCCTCTAACAAACTTGGAAAGTGCTGCTAGAATCCCGAGTTAAACATGGTTTTACGAAAAATCTCGGATTATATGTATAAAATTCAAAACAAAGGGTAAGGTTTCGTGCGAATATATGGAATAATTATTTTATTGAAAGGATAGTGGGATTCTAGCAGCATTTTTTAGGCAAGATAGATGTTTTTCAACTATATTATGTACTCAAAGAAAGTATTAAATTCCAGGGTATTGTTCTGTTGGCTTTTTTATTTAGGAAAATTTCGCTATTAATAGAAGTCACGTGATGCCGTGGCGGTGGTGTACGTCTTTGTGTTAGACACTCTTTTATCTGTTTGCAATAGTTAATAACAGTTTACGTTTATCAGCGGTTTTGGTAATTCATCAAACTTAATTTTCTTTAAAAAGTCTAAATTTTCCGAGAAATGACTTATATGCTTCCTTAACATACCCGCGTTATTCTGCCAACGCCTGTCGTGACACGGGACTTCGGTTTTTAAGGTCTCATTCTTAGGACCCGCAACTTTCACTTCAAGTGCCGAGCGCATGGCGAAGGAACAGTTGCAACCCATATTTAGGTCAAGGAACAGTTGCAACCCATATTTAGGTCACCTGAGTAATCTCAGGTGACCTATTGATATCTGTTTTCATCCGTCGTCGTCCGTTAACATTTGAACATTTTAAGCTTCTTCCCTGCAACCACTCCACCAATTTCCACCAAATTAAGCGTAAAGCATCTGTGGGTGAAGGGAAACAAAAAATTGTGAATTTCATGGTCCCTGCCCCTCTGGGGCCGAAACCGCTAAAATAAATGCAATCTGTAAAAATCATCTTCTTTACTCCTGGACATCAAGCATTCAAACTGTTAGCATGAATGTAATGACCATTGAGTCCTCTACCAAAATTGTGAAATTCATGGCCCCAGGGTCAGAGGTTCTACTGCTAGGGCGGAGCTCTAATGATTATATAGTGAAAATGCATTTTTTTTTTGAAAATCTTCTTCTATGCTCCTAGGTATTAAATAAACTAAGTAAGTACATAGTTGACTTATGATGCAAGAGGGGCAAGAATGCCTCTTCCAAAATTGTGAATTTTATGGTTCCAGGGTCAGGGGTTCTGGTGTTAAGACGGGGCTCTATTGATTATATAGTGAAGATACATTAATTCTTTGAAAATCTTCTCTGCTTCTGGGTATTAAACAAACTAAGTAAGTACATAGTTATGATGAGGAAGAATACCTCTTCCAAAATTGTGAATTTAATGGCCCCAGGGTCAGGAGTTCTGGTGTTAGGGCGGGGCTCTATTTAATGATTATATAGTAAAGATGCATTAATTCTTTGAAAATCTGTTCCTGGGTATTAAACAAACTAACTATGTATATAGTTATGATGAGCAAGAACGCTTTTTCTAAAATTGTGAATTTTATGGCCCCAGGGTCGGGGGTTCTATTGATTGTATAGTGGAAATACATTAATTCTTTGAAAATCTTCTTTTCTGCTCCTGGATATTAAAAAACTAAGTATATAGTTATGATGAGGAAGAATACCTCTTCCAAAATTGTAAATTTTATGGCCCCAGGGTAAGGGGTCTGGTGTTAGAGTTGGGCTCTATTGATTATATAGTGAAATGCATTATTTCTTTAAAATTCTTCTTTGCTCCTGGGTACTGAATACATTAACTAAGCACATAGTTATGATGAGGAAGAATGCTTCCTCCAAAATTGTGAATTTTATGGCACCAGGGTAAGGGGTTCTGGTTTCGGGGCGGGGCTCTGTTGAATTTATAGAGAAAATGGAGAAATTCATTGAAAAGCTTCTTTGTTCCTGGGTATTAAACAAACAAACTAAGTACATAGTTATGATGAGCAAGAGAGCCCCTTTCAATGAATTTTATGGCCCCAGGGTTAGGGGTTCTTGTGTTAGGGCGGGGCTCTAATGTTTATATAGTGAAAGTAAGTTAAATCTTCTTTTAATTTTCTTCTCTGCTCCTGAGTATGAAGCAGATGAACTATCTATATAGCTATGATGAGCAAGGGCCATTCTTTCTGAATTGTGAATTTCAAGACCCCTGGGTCAGGGGTAAGGGGGGGGGGGGGGGGAGGGGCTCCACTTATATACAAAAATGAATTCTTTGAAATCTGCTCCTTGGTATTAATAAAACATTTTTGTTAAGCAAGGGTGCCTTTTAAAAAATTGTGAAATTGTGGACCAAGGGTCAGGGGTTTATGTGTGGTAGTGGCACCACTGATTATTACTGACTAGTCGAATTGCATTTTTTGTTCTTTACTTCGCCTATGGGCATTAAGTATAAACCAAAGTAAGCATGCAAAGTGTATAGCTATGATAAGTAATGGTGCCTCTTTCAAAATTTTGAATGCCAGTACGTCTAATTTAAATTAGGAACCATGCAAATTCAATCGTTGGAAAATTGTTGCATGATGCTCAGGTGACCTACAAGGCCCATGGGCCTCTAGTTTACTGACTTAGGTCAGTCGCGGCCGAAATTCGAACTCATGACCTCCAGTTCACGGAGCGAGCGCTCTACCGACTGAACTACCGTGAACGGTGGGATGGACCAAGAACAACCGGTGATCAGAAAAGCTCACTTCAGCGGTAGCGAAGTTAGAAGTTGATCTTTACGTCGCGTGTTCAAATCCCATCGTGAGACGTGGAGCCTGGTCCGTCAAATGAGACGTATTAATCGAGGTCCCGTATCGCAGTAGGTGCTGGCACGAAAAAGATCCGTCCCTGCTCAATGGCCGTCAGTGCCGAGTATAGGACAAAATTTGTAGCTCTCTTCCGATAAGTGGTGGCGTCTCCATATGAGTGAAAATTTCTCACAATTCTGAATTTCTCAGTTTTGGTGTACAGCTCACCACATATTACAATCTTGCAAACAGTGTGGCTGCTTAGTGTCCAGGAATTAAATAGAAGATTTTTAAAGATTGCATTAATTTTGGTGGTTTTATAAGCCCCAAACAAGGGGGACAGGGACCCTGATTCACCATTCCTTGTTCCCTTTCACCCATATATGCTATATGCCAAAA
This sequence comes from Saccostrea cuccullata, assembly GCF_032062105.1. NCBI lineage: Eukaryota > Metazoa > Mollusca > Bivalvia > Ostreida > Ostreidae > Saccostrea > Saccostrea cuccullata. The sequence goes on from NW_026927916.1 coordinate 9,884, forward strand.
TAAATGTTGAAATATTAACGCACGACGAACGATGACGGACAAAACGGATAGCAATAGGCACTATGCAAAGCAGCAAAATGTTCCCATTCAAACTTTGCGAGATCGCGGGTAAAAGGGAAAGTTAACACGGAGATGGTCACCATGGGACCAACGCCTCTGATAGGATAGGAAGATAATTTAGTCTATCATTGAAATAAATGGCGCCGGCTCCACTGGGTTATGGCTGCACAAAACATGGGGTGACCAACATAGTATCTGACTATGCCATACAACTTTGAAAGAGAACAAAACAGCAATAATCTCTCTAAAATGCTTTACAGGATTGATAAAGCGGTGGCCAGATTTGAAGGTTGTTAAGCCAAGAGCCTTGGAATTCCAACAGGTAAAGTCAGCTAACCAAAATAATTCAAAAAGACACTTTCAGGAACTTTCATCTTTCCTCACCGAATACAAACTATTGGACAAACCACACAGAATTTTTAACATATATGAAAAAGGTCACCCCCAATCTTGTGCCTCCTTTTATAGTCTCTGGCATTAGGCAGACTCCACAGACTTCAATAGTTACTATCTTGGGATGCGCCAGTGCAACAGAAGTTTCCATTCCACTACACCTTGTCTATGGTGGAATGCGCATGCGGTCAGAGTTGATCGAAGGTTCAACATCAGGAGCATGCTGATCTTATATTGTCATTTTCCTACAATATTTGAACAACCATTTTATACATTATGTTCCTGGTGGACTCCGCGAACGAGTTCCTCTTTTCCTAGATGGAATACATCGCATGTTTTAGTTGTAACAGTAAAATGGACAAAGCAACACTATACTTTAACAAAAACAATTAACGCTGCGCAAATGGTTCAGCCATTTTTATCCCTTGTCAACAAATTTACAGTTCATCAGTTCGTATTTTTTTAAACGCATTTTTATGCCATGTTATGAAGGGTAAGAAATAGAACCTCTGAGAACACTTGGAAATATGTTTACTGGAACATGTCGTTTTTAGAATATGAAATTTAAGGTTTCGTCAAAGGTCAACATATCTAAAAAATTATTTTTACAATAGCTCCAATACTACATGTGGTATAAAGTCAAAACGTTTACAGTTTATAAATATATCATTGATTAATAGATAGAAACAAATATTTTTAAAAGATATTTTTCAAGAAAAATTGTATCAGAAAATGTGCATATTTAAAGAAAAATGCACTGCGTAATTCTGTCTTTTTTGTGAAAACCATAATTGCAGAAATATATGTTTATCATTGAAGGGCAAGTTGGACGTGAATGGTCTCTGAAAGGCTGTTATTGAAAGCATGACATGTATAAAGACAAGACCCCTGTAGAAGGGAAAACAACTTTCCAGAGACTATCCAAGTCCAACTTGCCCTTTATTGATAAACATTTTTTTGTTTCTGCAATAATGGTTTTCACTAAGAGCGCGGAATTAATTAGGTGTATTTTTTGAAAATATATGCATTCTTAAGAAGAATTTTTCTCAATTAATATATTTTCCAAGTATTTTTTTTATCAAGTGATACTTTCTGTTAATCAATGAAAAATTTATGAACTGTAAAAGTTTTAACTTTATACCTCACATAGTTCTGGGGCTATTGTAAAAATAAATTTTTGGACATGTTGACCTTTGACGAAACCTTAAAGACCATACAAGAAATAGACAATTTTTTGTTATCATCAAAGTACTTAAGGCTTTTAATTTTAAGATGTGCATCGCCAGGAATCGAAAAGACATTAGAACAAGAAATGCGAATCATAAAATTGGAAAGTATCATAAGAAACGTAAGTCTAATATGATGTGACACCTCCCTTTTACCAGTCGGTAGAGCTCTCGCTCCGTGGTAGGAAACTCGTGATTTGGAATCACGCCCTAGACTGACCTAAGTTGGTAAAAAATTGTTTTTAATTGTTCCTTCGTCATACGGTCGGCACCTTGAAGAGTAAGATGTGGGTCCTTCGGATGAATAAACAAGAAATCTGTGAGCCAATGCTCACTAGTAATACCCCCGCTCTGATGTAAATAAGCACTATCATGTTAATATACACAAATTCAATTACAGACAGATGCACAGAAAAATATGAAGTTGACATCAGATTCATATGAAAATTAATCCTACGATATGGTATGCCTCAACAAAGAGTGTATGTGTGATGTCCACATAGCATCTCTTTGGAAACATAAACCTAAATGGGTATGAGAATCATTTTGAATAATAGGTGGGCCATATTCACCAAATTTAACAGGAGAATATACAATATTTTTTCTACTAAAATTTAAATTTACAGTTTTGTTAGGATTAAAATCAATTAGCCATTTCTTTGACCATTTATCAATATATATGTTCTAGATCATCAGTAAGTGATTGTGTAATATTTTCTTTGTCTACAATAGCATATAAAGAAGTGTCATCAGCAAAAAGTCTTATATTGTTGACTAGATCATCACAAATATCATTAATATATAAAAGGAATAGGAATGGTCCTAGGACAGAACCCTGAGGAACTCCAGCATTTACTGTTTCAGAGTTTGATGTAAAACCATCTATTACACGAAAAAGCTTCAAAAAGATTAAAAATTCTTAGAATGCTCAAATACCAGGTTTCACGTAAAACACTCATTAAAACATATTTTGCTTTTGTTCGACCTGTGTTAGAGTATTCTGATGTAGTGTGGGACAATTGTTCTGAAAAAGATTCTAAACTCTTAGAAGATATACAAGTTGAAGCAGGCAGAATTATTACTGGATTAAGGTGTAACTCTTCTCGTACGAAACTGTCATGATGAACTTGGATGGGATCTCCTGAAAACAAGGAGAAAAATTCATAAGTTAATATTGTTTTATAAAATTATTAATGGTTATTCTCCACAGTATCTGTATGATCTGATTGAACCTTATCGCTCATCAAGTCATTCGTATAATCTTAAAACTAATAATGCTCAATTCAAAATTCCTAATATTAGAACATCTTATATGGAAAGTTTTTTCCCCTCTACAGTCAAACAATGGAATACCTTGCCAGATTATATTAAAAATGCTCCAGGAATATGTTCATTCAAAAGTCTTTTAAAATCTCATTTCTGTAGGAAAAGTATTGAACTTTTTAATTTTGGAATAAGAAAGTATAATATAATACATTGCCAGATAAGGAATAATGCTAGTAATCTGAAAGCAGATTTATATAATCAACATTTAGCAGAAACTCCAATGTGTGAACATTGTACTGATTGTATTGAAAATGCCTATCATTACTTTATTGTTTGTCCAAAATATACAATTCCAAGAGATGTACTCTTTCAATCAACACATAATATTATAAACTGTGATAATATTCCTGAATGTGATTTATTTTTAAATGGTAGTTCTAACCATGGACTTGACATTAATATACAAATATTTGAAGCTGTACATACATTTATAGCAGCAACAAAACGTTTTATATAAACACTGTCATATCCATATATAGATATACTTTTTATTTGTTAGAAGTACTCCCAAACCGGTACTACTTTGTATTTTGTCTCCCCCTGTAATTTGCCCTTTTTGTTATTTTGTTCATTCTATTTTTCTCTTTTGTATAATTTTCTATATATGACTTTTTCTGTTTTTTTTCTATGTTACTTTGTTCATTTTTGTTTGTGTTTTTTTTTTCCTCTCTTCTTTTGTACATTCTTTTATTATCACTATTTGTTTTGTACCTTGACCTAAATGTAGGGAGAGGGCTAAAATAGGCTGCGCCTGCTGCCCAATCCTATTCACAATAACACCAGTGAATAAAATATTGTTTAAGTTAAAACAAAGACTGTACTAAAATTTCAAGCATCTGCTGTGAATAGTTGCTGAGAAAACTGTGACGAAAATTTGTTATGTATGAAACGGACAGACACACAGGCAAACAGGAAGTTAACATCAGATTTTAACAAAAATGTATCCCACCATATTGCATGCCTTAGAGAAGATTGTGTTAAAATTTCAAGCATCTGCGATGAGTAGTTGCTGAGAAAACTTTGACGAAACTTTGTTATGTATGAAACGGACAGATGCACAGACAAACAGGAAGTTGACATCAGATTTGAACAAAAATGTATCCCAATGTATGGCATGCCTCAGAGAAGATTGTTTTAAAATTTCAAGCATCTGCGATGAGTAGTTGCTGAGAAAACTGTGACGAAAATTTGTTATGCATGTAACGGACAGATGCACAGACAAACAGGAAGTTGACATCAGATTTGAACAAAAATGTATCCCACCATATGGCATGCCTCAGAGAAGATTGTGTGAAAATTTCAAGCATCTACAATGAATAGTTGCTGAGAAAACTGTGACGAAAATTTGTTACGGACGGACACACGGACATACAGACACACAGACAGACAGACAGACAGACACACAAGGGTAAAACAGTATACCCCCCTTCCTTCGGAGCGGGGGTATAAAAACTAAGACCCTGGTAGACGTTGACAGAATAACGATCCCTCACTGCTCAATGACCGTAGAGTTAACGTCAAAATTTGAAGCCCATTTCACCGTTGACGTTTCTATATGAGAAAAACATTCTCGAATAGGACCTTGACTAATTTACTATCAATAAATCTTAGTTGGCAGGACAGTTTGCGTTTTGAACGGCAAAAGGATAGAACTAAATTCAAAGATGAGTACAAATTTCTGGAAGTTAAATAATTTCCGTTCAGGCAAATTTCTACAGTTTTCTGGCCGTTTATCTAGAACACTTCAGAAAGAAAATGCACTCTTCATGACATCATCATGGTGATGCCCCAAGACCTTTGCCACCAGGTGTCATGACCTAACCTAGGCAAGAGCCAATCTCAGGTCAAGTCACTAAATGTGTTAGGTCTAGGGGCATCATTTTGCCATGTTGAACACATGCAGTGTGATTAAACGATTCATAATACCGCCAATATACCAACTTACTAAGTATTAATTGACACCACTGGATTTTCAATTTGATGATCGATATCGATGAATAAGACCTCGAGACATCAATCATTCCTTGTTTCTTTGTTTCACTTTCATTCCTTGAATAGATATTTGATCGAAATTTCGGACTTTTCCCCACTGACAGAAATGATGTGTCGAGCTTCGCTACCACGCTGATCTAGCAATATATGAAATATAAGAAAATAACGAACAGTATTCGAGCTCACAAGTCCATTAAACGAATCAGGAGCAGATTAAAAAGGGGCTTCTAATGCATCAGAGGTGGGATCTGGTGCAATAGAGCAGGACAAATCCCCTGCCGACCAGTATTTATCGCCGTGCGGTTTTAACTTGCCCAAATGTGAAAATCCTATTGCGTTGGGGGGGGGGGGGGGGGTTACTGGACTTTTGACTTCTTATGCTTTATACCTATTACTTTTCATACCAACTTAACAAAGGTCCGTGTTTTCACGGGGGTATCCTTTTTTTAGGGAGAGTTCAAGGTCACATTTAACTTGGTTTAGTGTATCAATTTAATATCTTTGCAAATTCTAGGGGGTCCGAAATCCGGAACCCCCCTCTCTACATCTGCACATGAGATATACATGTAATTCTCGTGAACTTGATTTTACATGTATGTCACGACCTATTGCCATACCATACAGCATCTGAGAATTTCCTTTGATGCATTGGTTTCCAAAATCATTCCAAGTTGAAGTTCTGACTTCTTTAGGTATTTCAGAACAATTTATCATCACCATCAAGATCCAAAGTAAGACGAATGGGTGAACTATTCCAAAAACCAGAAGTCTCTGTCAAGACTGTAGCTCTACTGGTTTGTACTTATAACAAAGGATGAGAAAAGAAGCCATTGTCATCAGACCAAAACTGTTTTAATAGCGTTTTAAAGGAATTTCACAGAAAATTCTAGTTTTAGTAACAATGGAAACACCATTGATCGAAATCAAACTCCAAAGCACTATTTTTATTCATCTTAGTGTAGTCTACTTGTGTGCCAAGTCAATATTGAAATCAGACCAAAGTTGTAGGAGTAGCGTTTTAAAGGAATTTCACAGAAAATTCTATTTTTAGTAACCATGGCAACACGTTCATCGAAATCAAAAACCGATGCACTATTTTGTGTATTCTACTTGTGTGCCAAGTAATATTGAAATTAGATCAAAACTGTAGAAGGAGTAGCATTTTAAAGGAATTTCACAGAAAATTCTATTTTTAGCAACCATGGCAACAGCGTTCATCAAAATCAAAAACCGATGCTCTATTTTATGTATCTTAGTGTAGTCTACTTGTGTGCCAAGTAATATTGAAATCAGACCAAAACTGTAGAAGGCGTAGCGTTTTGAAAAATTGTTTACAGACAGACGGACAGACAGACAGACGGACACCTTACTATCGCATAAGCTCTTCTGGTTTCTGACCAGTAGAGCTAAAAATGTAGATGTACAACATAACAAGCAATTAAAATTTACATTGTTTTTGATAATAATAATCCGATACACATTTATGAAAGGTTTTACTTATTGTCTTAATAAAGTATTTTATGTACGCTTTAATTTAATTTTTTTGTCATAGTCAGACGCTTGTATTAATAAAAGTTTGATTCAGCGCGTTGTGTTGTCAATTTACATAAATAAATCAGTCGGATTTAATATAAAATCAGGCAATTTCAGTGTAAATAATAAAAGGTCATACATGGCGCTGCAAAATGCAGAAGTTTAACCCATCTGCGAGTGTCAACTTTAGTTTAGTAGTCTGAGCCAATGAATGTCCAGACACGAACGTGCATGATCAAGAGAAGTCGCCCGTGTGGCGTGGTGAAAAAAAAAGTCTGCTTTAGAGTCGCAGAGTAAGGAGTTGCTTAGTCGCAGGTTATAATCTCACCGTGGGATTTTGAAATTGGTCCTTTGCATGGGACAGTACATGTATAAAATAATAAAAAGAAAAAGCAGTCCTCAACAAAACATTCCAGTGCCAAACAGACACATAGTCATAGGAAACCCATGTGTTCAACAGTTTGGTGGATGTTACCTTAAGCATAGACCTGAGGGGAGTTGGGTAGCCATGGGTCAACACTGTAAAGCTTGAAACAAAATGAACAACTTTGAAGTTTGTTGCACATCGCTCTAAACACACAGCACGTGGTGTTCACGTTTATGACTCAAACAACGGAAATCCAGATGAAACATTTCATCTAAGTTCTGTACACTGCGACCGCATACTAGAATATAACGCTTGGATTGTAACTTTGAAATTTTGTGACCGACGAGCACTTTTCAAGATTAATACAGGTGCTTTCATTACCATTATATTAGACTTTCAGTATAGGATTCCACGTCAACCAAATCTGACAGTGATCCCAAGTCAACCAAAGCTGACGGTAGAAGCTGCTACTGTGGAGTCTAGGTGGGAAACTCAACTGCATAGGGAGTATATTTCTGTAGACAGTCAGTAATAAATGTTAAAAGTAATTTTTTTCTCGGATATCAGAGCCGTGTTACCATTAACTTCAGTCGGTTAAATCTAATAAAACCAATTCAAAGATGACCTATTTAATTAGTGGAAATGAATTAATTGAACGTACTCAAGCTTCAGAGAAGATGTCCCTTACTGAATCGAGGGACTATTTGTGCATTGGGAAGTCGAGCAGTGGCGTACATAACTGTTCTGGGTTAAAAAGATTTGTGATCTTGTACCTATGTCATGCCCCAGTGATCCATCAGTGCACTCTGCATGGTCTTTAATTGTTGACCAAGGGTGTTTTAGTCAGTTTGGTTCACCAATTTATCAAGCAATTGGCATGAATTTTTCATATTATTTACTATTTTTTATTTATACATGTAATTATCATTACATGTACAACAGGAGATGTGCAATACCAGATTAAGTCTTTCAGTGATCTAACCGAGTAACTATTAGACAAAGAAGGTATTAAAGAAAAAGTTTTGGAAAACATGTTTGGATCCAATGCACAGAAAGAAGCAAGTATTGAGAATGTTAAGTAAGTTATAGTTATAAATGAAACTTGTGTTTTCTTTTTTATTTTTAATCAAATCAAAGGTATATGCTTAGAGAATATAATTTAGTTGTAAAAACCAAGTTATATTTGGCATTTGATAAATTGAAGTTTATAAGAACAGTTTTATGGCATTCCAAATTATGAAATAAATATATTTGGTGAATAGTTACAATTAGCAATATTTTCAAATTATGGTTCATTTAAAACTCACTAAAAATTCTTGCCCTTTATTTTTCAAATATTATGTTAATGAAAGGAGTTTTGTTTTATTATGTTAATTGAAGGAGTTTTGTTTTTGAATTAAAAGTTTTCAAGCATTTTGTAAATGATTTGATCATATATAATTTCTTCTTTTTTCAGGGAAATACCTCAGGTTGTCATAAAAGAAGTTAACAAAACCGACTTGAATAAGGCAATGCATGGCGAAGCGTTTGAAACTCTTTACAACATACTTTAGTCTTTGCTTCCTGATAGGTATATATAATTTTTTGGGTTTCCCAGGGGTGGGGGCAATGATATACAATAATGGACTTTTGATAAGGTCTTCTTGACTATATGGACCTGTTCAGGTATTGGTTGACCAGGGCCGAAGGCTTAGGTTATGCAATATTAGCTATACATGAAGCTGACGTCTGTATAGTAAGGAGTAGACCCAATGCAAAAGTCAATAACCATTTTATTAAATGACCCGGGACTTTTCAACCTTTTTGACAATTAAGTGATTATCACCAACAAATATAAATACGCATATTCAAACGCATAAAGTAACATGTTATTATTACATGTTTACAGTGTAACAAATGTTTAAAGTGGACAATAATATCAAAAAATAAATACTCGGCTATTTGCTATGAAAAGAGTTTAATGTCTTCTGTATAGAATTGATGTCTTGTTATGTTTACGTTCAGAACGACAAATGCTTCAAAACTTACAGTTTGATCAGTTGATAAAAATGCAAGTAATCAATGGTTGGTACAGGGAAAAAAACCCTGACTAAATCTCCTGGAACTTCATTTCAGGTGAACGTTCTCTGAGGTACACCTCAGGAAAAGGCATCTAAACCAATTAGAGATCATCAAAATTCCGGATCATGTAATAAATATCAATGTAGCAGATTAGTATCAATGTCATGTTAAATTTTGTATGTAAGAAAAGCTATAATGGTCTATCATTTATATGGGAGACATTGAAAGAAGCATAAATAATTACAATAATTACAAAAGAAAACTTTTCTATCGAAATGTTTGTCTTAGACTAGTAGAACCCTTAGAATTTTAAAACGTCCATCTTTCTTCTTATAACAGTTGTGGTTTCTATGACCTCTTTTGGACATTGAGTAGGGTTGGTCTCTTTCTTTTTAGCTCACCTGAGCCGAAGGCTCAAGTGAGCTTTTCTGATCACATTTTGTCCGTCGTCCGTCCGTCCGTCTGTAAACTATTCACATTTTCGACTTCTTCTCAAGATCCACTGGGCCAATTTTGACCAAACTTGGTACAAAGCACAGGAAGAAACATGACCTTTCAGTTAAAACTGAAAGGCGGCTTTCAGTAACTTTTCAGTGGCCATTCAGCCACTGAATGGCACATACATTTCAGTGACCTTTCAGTTGCCTTTCAGTCACATTTCAGATATCTTTCAGTCACCATTCAGCAGACACCTTTCCGTCATCTTTCAGTGGCCTTTCCATCAACTTTCAGTGACCTTTCCAACATATTTCAGTGACCTTTCCATTAACTTTCAGTGACCTTTACGTCGTCTTTCAGTAACCTTTCCACGTCGTCTTTCAGTGATCATTCCGTCGACTTTCAGTGACCTTTCTGTCGTCTTTCAGTGACCTTTCCGCCACCTTTCAGTGATATTTAAATCCCAATTTAGTAATTTTTTCACTAGCATATTATTTTATAATAAGATATTTTTCCTTAACAAGGAAGCCTTATTTTAAATAAAGATTTATTATTTAATCTTACTTGTGTTTTTTTTACTTATCGTGATCAAATTCGGGTACCTTAAAATATGTCTGGGTAATAATTATTGATAATTACAAGAATAAATAAATCGTTTATACATGCCTCTTGTAAAAAAAATATATAGGAGATTTTAGCTTTCTAATGATATTGCTTTAATAAAATCATTCTACTAAGTTTTAGATAGAGAATTTACAATGATCTTAAATCTTTGACACAGGAACAGGTGCCCGTCTCTGATAATTGTCATCATCCTTATAAGAGATGTGTTATTAATTTGTCTATCCCCAAAATAAAATATGTGAGACTTATTCAAAATGATTTTTAATTGAATATTTCTCATGTTTCTAGTTACATTAAGAAAATAAATTCTTCAAGTGATAAAAAATGATGATCCGATAACGGATTCAAAATTTCAATAAATGCATACCATTCTTTAGTGCTTATACGTATATTTTTTCATGGAAATAAATAGTTCTGATTAATGAGACAGAATTAATATTATAAAAACCATTTCTGGAAGACTGCAAGTATTACTGATCAATTTCGTCTTAATTATGTCAGGATATTTAGTTTTTCAAAGACATTATTTTAAATTAATTTTTAATTACAAGAATAAACAAATCGTTTATACATGACTCTTGTAGAAAAAAATATATAGGAGATTTTAGCTTTCTAAATGATATTGCTTTAATAAAATCATTTTACTAAGTTTCTAGCAAGAGAATTTACAACGATCTTAAATCTTTGACACAGTAACATGTGCCCGTCTCTGATAATTGTCATTATCCCGATAGGAGATGTGTAATTAATTAGTCTGTCCCAAAAACCGCGCAACTAACATAGAATATACAAAAGATATACAAGATATATACACATCGCAGCTCCTCGATACAACAGGTGAACTGATTGTTCCATCGATTTCAATAAATTAATTGATTTTAAATCTTCATTTGTCAACAAGAAGTCGTAGCCTAATTGATTAGGTCGCGGACACCTACGCAGGAGACCAAGGTTCGATTCTGGGCATGGGAGCAATTTTTTTTCTTGTATTAATTTTTTCCTATTTTTTTTTATTCGGAATTAGATACATTTAATGCTATTATACCAGGAAAAAGTGAAATAAAATTTTTATGTTAAAAAATAAGCCGATTATTCAATAAAATGATTCAACTGAATGATCACGGAAAGGTCACTGAAATGTATGTGCCATTCAGTCGACTGAATGGTAACTAAATGATCACGGAAAGGTCACGGGAAAGGGTCTTTTCGGTGACCTTTCAGTGACCATTCAGTGGCCATTCAGCCACCATTCAGTCGACTGAATGGTGGATTTTCATCCTGTGAAGCATCCTTGGGTGAAGGGAAATTTAAATTGTTAAAATGAAGGGCCAAGTCCCCTCACAAGGGGAGATAATCAAGAAAAGACAAAAATACGGTGGGATCATTGAAAATCTTCTTCTCAAGAACCACTGGGCCAATAAAGCTGAAACTTACGTGGAAGCATCCTGGGGTAGTGTAGATTCTAAATTGTTCAAATCATGACCCCCGGGGGTTGGGCGGGGCCACAATGGCGAATCAAATTTTTACATAGAAATATATAGGTAAAATCTTTAAAAATCTTCTTCTCAAGAACCACTGGGCAAGAAAAGCTGAAACTTATGTGGAAGCATCCTGGGGTAGTGTAGATTCTAAATTGTTCAAACCATGACCCCTGGGGATTGGGCGGGGCCACAATGGGGAATCAATGTTTTACATAGAAATATATAGGAAAAATCTTTGAAAATCTTCTTCTCATGAACCACAGGGCAAGAAAAGCCAAAACTTATGTGGAAGCATCCTAGGGTAGTGTAGATTCTAAATTGTTCAAATCATGACCCCCGGGGGTAGGGCGGGGCCACAATCGGGAATCAATGTTGTACATAGAAATATATAGGAACAAACTTTAAAAATCATCTTTTCAAGAACCACTGGGCCAGAAAAGCTGAAACTTACGTGGAAGGATCCTTGGGTAGTGTAGATTGTAAATTGTTCAAATCATGACTCCCGGGGGTAGGGCGGGGTCACAATAGGGAATCAAATTTTTATCTAGAAATATATAGGAAAAATCTTTAAAAATCTTCTTCTCAAGAACCACTGGGCCAGGAAAGCTAAAACTTATGTGGAAGCATCCTGATGTAGTGTAGATTTCAAATTGTTTAAATTATGATCATTGGGGTAGGGTGGGGTCACAATATGTATTACAAGGCGGAAATCTGGTAAAAAACAGAATGGTCAAAGATTCTCAGGTGAGCGATGTGGCCCATGGGCCTCTTGTTTGCATTTCTGTTTGGAAAACGAGGTTGCTGTTTCCTTTTGGCAGTCTTTATGAAAAACGATGCAAAGGTAAATTGCATATATAGCATACAAAGGCTGCAGGATCTTCCCTTTTCTTTGCACAGATACTTGGGGTATAGACCCCCCCCCCCTTCCATTTTTCTCGTTTTAAATATGGGTCAAGTCACCCTTTTCCTATTTTTATATTCTAATGTGTACTATATTTTATCAATAATGTAACTCTGTAATTTGTTATACATTTATTCCTAATCCTTGTCATATTTCCATTTAATTTTTATGTGCCCCCGATTTGTAAATATTTCCATGAAATCAACCGCATCTAGGGTAAATTTTCTTCATGTGCACCAGCTGGGACGGAAGTGCAATAACGATAACTCCGATTAGTGTTCCGAATTACATTACGCACATGATGACGCCCGAAACTTCCGATATAGAGAAAAATCACGAATTTGTATTTAAAATGTTAAGTTCAGTTCAAGTCAAAGTCCTAACTGTGTTATTATTATAATATTTGTACCTTGTTACGATAGATGAAGATCAGGCACAAGCATATGATCTTGCAACAAAAGGTCACAATAATCTGATAACAGGGCAGGCGGGGACCGGGAAAATTTTTAAAGTTCAAAAATAGTAAAAAAATTTAAAAAGTCGAGGAAAAAGGTGTCAATTACAGCATCAACTGGGATTGGTGCCACACATTACGGGGAATTGTATGCCACCACGTTACATAAATAGGCCGGATTTCACGATGGCCGCTATACAAATCAAGAATTACTTCATCTTACTTTGAATGATGAATAATTTACAGACGTTAAGCACAGGATAATGGTGACCGACGTGTTGGTCATTGACGAGGTGTCCGTGACAAGCAGTTGGGTACTTAATCAAGTAGTTTTATTTTTCGGCAAATAAGGAACGCTAAATATACATCTGGAAACCTGAAAATGTTATTATGTTATTATATGGACTTCGGGAATTTTTGTTTCGAATCAACATAGTTCTCATATATTTAATTAGACATCAGTTAGGCCAGGTAAAATTAATCTTTAGATTCTCATCCTAATTTGCTAAAAAATTGGGGCGGGTGGGCGGATTTTATTTTTTATTTTTTATAATTGTTAATTTATATATAGGCCTAAGTATCAACAAAACAATGGACGCCCCGTACACATTTTTGTTCAATACCTTAATGCAAATATGAATAGATTTAATTCTTTTCATATTCTTTTAAATATTTAAAGAAAATTTTTGCTTTAAAAATTAAATGTTTACTGTTAATTAACAAATTATCAAGTACACATTATACGGCGGCACACCCTGAACAAAATGAGGTGGGGATACCAATAAATTGTGTATGCGTGACTTATTTTGCAAAATCTGTATAAATGTTCTAATAATTATTCAACTGAAAAATCTAGGCCTTCTCTTAAGTCTGTCTACGATGTAGATTTTTTTTATTTCAAAGCAAAGTCACACGGCTGGAGATCGTTATATATAACTTGACCAGGTGTCAGTTTCCTCGTCTATTTTTACTTAGTTACCATCTCTCTACATACTTGCTCCTGCCAGTGATGGTATCTATATGTGTTTATGCTATTTTTTCTTTGCCTTCTCTATACTGACAAATTATATCTTTTCCTTACACATTTAAACGGCTTTCATTGCCGATTTTTCTCCATTCTTCACATGGCGTTTTTGCTATAAATAGCGACACGCGACTTTTAATAGACGGGAGATAACTCCTAAACTTTGAACCAAATTCTTAATGAATAAAAATACATGAAAATACCCAAATAATCAAAATAAAAAACATCGGGGCGGGACATTTTGAGAGGGGCGCGGGGATGAGAATCTAAAGATTAATTTTATATGGCCTTAGCTTTACATATCATTCATAGGCAGGAAGATGAGCTGCTTATAACAGTAATAAATGATCTAGAAAAGTATATCCTAACAGAAGAAAACTCTTGCTTTTCTTCAATCCTTATCAAGACCAATTTTAAACTAGTGCTAATTGTAACGGGGACCGTTACAGATGTTCCCCAAACGCTCCCCATCTCCCTTTTGGTGCCATATTCCCTGTTAGTTTCATTAAATAAGACAAACTTTATGCATTTGAGACTTTAACAACGTTTACCCAGAAGGGTACCAAGTTCATTCAAATTTTAGCATTGCACGCGTGCGCATGTGAATGCATGTGCGTAATGACCATATCATCTTGTATACACAATCTACATGTATATAGTTTAATATACTAAATATTAAAGTATTAAATCCAAAAGTATTAAAAAATACGCTCATTCAAGTGTATTTTTGGTTTTACTCATTTCACGTGCACGCACGTGCATACATGAGCATGGTGACATACCTTCTTATAGAAGTCTATTACATCTATCTATGTTCTAAATCCCACCCCATTTGGTTGAAAATCAAGGGAGTGATAGCTGATTAAAGTTTCAGCCAATCAGATTGCAGCGTACGTTCACGCACGTGTATGGATGTGCATGGTGATCATATCTTCTTGTACAAGTTCATTATATCTATCTATGTTCCAAATCTCATCCTGTTTGGTTGAAAACTAAGGGAGTTATAGCTATTTAAAGTTTCAGCCAATCAGATTGCAGCGCACGTACACGCACGTGTATGGATGTGCATGGTGACCATACCTTCTTGTAGAAGTCTATTATATCTATCTATGTTCCAAATCCCATCCTGTTTGGTTGAAAATCAAGGCAGTTACAGCTACTTAAAGTTTAAGCCAATCAGATTGCAACACACGTGCACGCACGTGTTTTCTTGATAATTGCTATATATCATGTTGTAGGATATCCTAATGCATGGCTATGTTCAAAATTTCAAAGGATTTCATTAAAAAACAAGAAAGATATTGAGACTTTAGTTTCAACCAATCAGAGCGAAGCGCACGTGCATGCGCGTGAGATCTTGCTATTTTGACCATGTCATATTGTCTATGCAACTACTATATCCTTTTATTATGAATTTCAAAGCATTTTATCAAAACGGTAAAGATTTACGTCTATATCAATTAAATCGGTCATTTCACGTGTTGCTCGTGCGCGCTCTTGCGAGCACGTGCACACAAAAATGGCATGTTGACAATGTCATATTATCTACATTTATAATATGTCTACATATTCTAAATATCAAAGCATTACATCGAAAAATGTAAAAGTTACGGCAATTTCAAGTATAATGGTCATTTCACGTGTTGCACGTGCGCGCTCTTGCAAGCACGTGCGCGCAAAATGACCTTCGTTCCGCAAATCTACATAACATGCCTACTTACCCTAAAAAGGTTTCCCCTTAATCGGATGTGTACTTTACAAGATCATTCGCGGACAAAATTTTCCCGAGAAGAAAAATAATAATAATAATAACTAGTGCTAATTGTAACGGGAACCGTTACAGATGTTCCCCAAACGCTCCCCAACTCCTTTTTTGTGCCATATTCCCTGTAAGCTTAATTAAATAAGACAAACTCTGTGCATTTTTGACTTTAACAACGTTTTCTCAGAAGGATACTAATTATATTCAAATTTTAGCATTGCACCCGTGCGCATGTTAATGAATGTGCGCTATAATCATATCATCTTGTCTACACTATCTACATATTTAAATATACAATATATTAAAGCATTCGGTCCAAAAGGATGAAAAATCACTCTTTCAAATGTATTTTTATTTCACTCGTTCCAAATGCACGCACGTGCGTGCACGTGTATGATGACCATACCTTCCTGTAGGAGTCCCTTATATCTATCTATGTTCTAAATCCCATCCTGTTTGGTTGAAAAACAAGGGAGTTTTAGCCATTTCAAGTTTAAGCCAATCAGATTGCAGCGCATGTGCATGCGCGTGATTTCATGATTTTTTTCCTATATCATAGGATATCCTAATGCATGACTATGTTTTAAATTTCAAAGCATTTCGTCAGAAAACAAAGGAGATATAGCCATTTAAAGTTTCAGCCAATCAGATTGCAGCACACGGGCATGCGCATGCTTTGATGAAAATTCTTATACATCGTGCTGTAGATCTTCATAATGTAGGTCTATGTTCAAAATTTCAAAGGATTATGACAAGAAACAAGAAAGATATTGAGACTTTAGTTTCAGCCAATCAGAGCGAAGCGCACGTGCATGCGCGTAAAATCTTACTTTTTTGACCATGTCATTTTGTCTAAGCTTCTAATATATACTTATAATATGAGTTTCAAAGCATTTCATCAATAATTTAAATAGTTACGTCTGTATCAATTATATTGGACATTTCTCGTGTTGCACGTGCGAGCTCTTGCAAGCACATGAGCATGCACATGCTTTCATGATAAATCTTATTATACAGGCTGTAGATCTCCCTAATATATGACTATGTTCAAAATTTCAAATGATTTTATCAAAAAACAAAAAAGATATTGAGACTTTAGTTTCAGCCAATCAGAGCGAAGCGCACGTGCATGCGCGTGCGATCTTGCTATTTTGACCATATCATCTTGTGCTTACTACTTATATATCCTTACATTATAAGTTTCAAAACATTTCGTCACAAAATAGAAAAGTTACGGTTATATCCATTTTATATTGGTCATTTTAAGTTTTGCACGTGCGCGCTCTTGCAAGCATGTGCGCGCAAAATGACCTTGATTCCGCAAATCTACATAACATGCCTACTTATCCTAAAAAGGTTTCACCTAAGTCGGATGTGTAGTTTACAAGATCACTCGCGGACAAAATTTTCCCAGGAAGAAAAATAATAAGAATAATAATAACTAGTGCTAATTGTAACGGGGACCGTTACAGATGTTCCCCAAACGCTCCCCATCTCCCTTTTGGTGCCATATTCCCTGTTAGCTTCATTAAATAAGACAAACTTTATGCATTTGAGACTTTAACAACGTTTACCCAGAAGGGTACCAAGTTCATTCAAATTTTAGCATTGCACGCGTGTGCATATGAATGTACGTGCGTAATGACCATATCATCTTGTCTACACTATCTATATACTTTAATATACTAAATATTAAAGTATTTAATTCAAAAGTATTAAAAAATAGGCTCATTCAAGTGTATTTTTGGTTTTACTCATTTCACGTGCACGCACGTGCATACATGAGCTTGGTAACATACTCTTGTAGAAGTCCATTACATCTATCTATGTTCTAAATCCCACCCCGTTTGGGGTGTTCTAGTTGATTAAAGTTTCAGCAAATCAGATTGCAGCGTACGTTCACGCACGTGTTTTGATGTGCATGGTGATCATACTTTCTTGTAGAAGTCCATTATATCTATCTATGTTCCAAATCTCATCCTGTTTGGTTGAAAATTAAAGGAGTTATAGCTATTTAAAGTTTCAGCCAATCGGATTGCAGCGCACGTACACGCACGTGTATGCATGGGCATGGTGACCACACTTTCTTGTAGAAGTCTATTATATCTATCTATGATCCAAATCCCATCCTGTTTGGTTGAAAACCAAGGTAGTTACAGCTATTTAAAGTTTCAGCCAATCAGATTGCAGCACACGTGCATGCACGTGTTTTCTTGATAATTGCTATATATCATGTTGTAGGATATCCTAATGCATGGCTATGTTCAAAATTTCAAAGGATTTCATCAAAAACCAAGAAAGATATTGAGACTTTAGTTTCAGCCAATCAGAGCGAAGCGCACGTGCATGCGCGTGAGATCTTGCTATTTTGCCCATGTCATATTGTCTATGCTACTACTATATCCTTATATTATGAGTTTCAAAGCATTTCATCAAAACAGTAAAGATTTACGTCTATATCAATTAAATCGGTCATTTCACGTGTTGCTCGTGCGCGCTCTTGCAAGCACGTGCACACAAAATGGCATGTTGACAATGTCATCTTATCTACATTTATAATATGTCTACATATTCTAAATATCAAAGCATTACATCGAAAAATGTAAAAGTAACGGCAATTTCAAGTATATTGGTCATTTCACATGTTGCACGTGCGCGCTCTTGCAAGCACGTGCGCGCAAAATGACCTTTGTTCCGCAAATCTACATAACATGCCTACTTACCCTAAAAAGGTTTCCCCTTAATCGGATGTGTACTTTACAAGATCATTCGCGGACAAAATTTTCCCGAGAAGAAAAATAATAATAATAAGAAACAGAGTAAAAACAATATGTTCCCAAACTCCGTTTGGGGAACATAATAAGAAACAGAGTAAAAACAATATGTTCCCCAACTTCGTTTGGGGAACATAACTAGGGCTAATTGTAACGGGGACCGTTACAGATGTTCCCCAAACGCTCCCCAACTCCCTTTTGGTGCCATATTTCCTTAAACTCTATCAAATAAGACATACTTTGTGCAATTTAGACTTAAACAATGTTTTCCCAGAAGACTACGAAATATACTTAAATTTTAGCATTACATGCGAGCTCATGTGAATGCATGTGGGTAATGATCATATCATCTTTTCTACACTATGTATATATATTCAAATAGACTTAATATCAAAGCATTAAATCCAGAAGTATTAAAAAATACACTTATTCAAGCATATTTTTAATTTACTCATTTCACGTTACAAGCATGTGCATGATGACCATACCTTCTTGTAGGGGTCCATTATGTCTATCAATATTCTAAATACCATCCTATTTCGTTGAAAACCAAGGGAGTTATAACCATTTAAAGTTTAAGCCAATCAGATTTCAGCACACGTGCATGCGTGTGATTTAATGACAATTGTTATATATCATATTGTAGGACATCCTATTGTATGCTTATGTTTTAAATTTCGTAGCATTTCATCAAAGAACGGAAAAGATATTGAGATTTTTGTTTCAGCCAATCAGAGTGAAGAACACGTGCACGCACGTGCATGACAACCATACCATCTTGTTGGAGTCTATTATGACTGTCTATGTTCTAAATCCCATCCTGTTTGGTTGAAAAACAAGGGAGTTATAGCCATTTAAAGTTTAAGCAAATCAGATTGCAGCGCACGTGCATGCGCATGTTTTCACGACAACTGTTATATATCATATTGTAGGACATCCTAATGCATGACTATGTGTAAAATTTCAAAGCATTTCGTCAAAAATTAAAAAAGATATTGCGATTTTTGTTTCAGCCAATCACAGCAAAGTACAAGTGCACGCATGTGCATGACGACTACCCCACATTGTAGGAGTCCATTATGTCTGTCTATGTTCTAAATCCCATACTGTTTGGTTGAAAAACAAAGGAGTTATAGCCATTTAAAGTTTAAGACAATCAGATTGCAGTGCACGTGCATGCGCGTGCTTACATGACAATTGTTATATATCATATTGTAGTACATCCTAAAGTATGCCTATGTTTTAAATTTCATAGCATTTCGTCAAAAAACAGAAAAGATATTGAGCTTTTTGTTTCAGCCAATCAGAGCGAAGCGCACGTGCATGCGCGTGAGTTCG
The DNA here is from genome assembly GCF_032062105.1 of Saccostrea cuccullata. Lineage (NCBI taxonomy): Eukaryota > Metazoa > Mollusca > Bivalvia > Ostreida > Ostreidae > Saccostrea > Saccostrea cuccullata. Next base: position 29,638 of record NW_026927916.1, read on the forward strand.
TGCTAATTTGACAGTGTCACATTATCTACAGTATTAATATATCTTTATATGATGAGTTTCAAATCATTTCATCAAAAAATGTAAATGTAATAGCTATATTAAGTATATCAGTCAATTCACTCATTTCACGCGCACGCACGTGCATGCGTATGCGCGCAAAATAACCTTCGTGTTGCACACCTACACTACACACCTATTAACCCTAAAAAGGTTTTAGCTCAATTGGGTGAACAGTTTCTGAGAACACTCGCGGACAAAAAAGTACCGGAGAACAAAGAAGAAAAAAAAGAATAATAATAATAACTAGGGCTAATTGTAACGGGAACCGTTACAGATGTTCCCCAAACGCTCCCCAATTCCCTTTTGGTGCTAAATTCCCATAAGTTCTTTTAAATAAGACATACTTTATATAATTAAGACTTGAGCAACGTTTTCCCAGAAGGAGACGAAATATTTTTAAATTTTAGCATTTTTAATTTTACGCATTTCACGTGCACGCATGAGCAAGCATGTGCATGATGATTATACCTTCTTGTAGGAGTCCATTATGTCTATCTAATTTTTAAATACCAGCCTGTTTGGTTGAAAACCAAGGGAGTTATGACCATTTAAAGTTTAAGCCAATCAGATTACAGCGCACGTGCATGCACGTGCTTAAATGACAATTGTTATTTATCATATTGTAAGATATCCTAAAGTATGCCTATCTTTTAAATTTCAAAGCATTTCAACAAAAAACAGAAAAGATATTGAGATTTTTGTTTCAGCCAATCAGAGCGAAGCACAGGTGAACGCACGTGCATGCATGTGCATGAAGACCATATCCTCTTGTAGGAGTCTATTATGTCTGTCTATGTTCTAAGTCCCATCCTGTTTGGTTGAAAAACAAGGGAGTTATATTCATTTAAAGTTTAAGCCAATCAGATTGCAGCGCACGTGCATGCGCGTGTTTTCATGAAAACATTTATATATCATATTGTAGAACATTCTAAAGTATGCCTATATTTTAAATTTCAAAGTATTACGTCAAAAAACAAAAAAGATATTGAGGTTTTTGTTTCAACCAATCAGAGCGCAGCGCATGTGCATGCGCGTGAGTTCGTGCTAATTTGACCATGTCATATTATCTACACTATTAATATATCCTAATATAATGAGTTTTAAAGAATTTCATTAAAAAATGTAAAAGTTATAGCTATGTAAAGTATATCAGTCATTTCACTCATTTCACTCGCGCGCACGTGCATGCGTATGCGCGCAAAATGACCTTCGTTCCGCACACCTACACAACACACCTATTAACCCTAAAAAGGTTTTAGCTCAGTTGGGTGAACAGTTTCTGAGAACACTCGCGGACAAAAAAAGTACCGGAGAACAAAGAAGAAAAAAAAGAATAATAATAATAATAATAATAATAAGAAACCGAGTAAAAACAATATGTTCCCAAACTTCGTTTGGGGAACATAATGAAGGTGATGCTGTACAATTATTTTCTAGAAATTAAGATGCAGATTTATATAACATGAATAAACTGCAACAACTTCCAAGTACCAAGAAATGTTTTACGTCAGATGATGAAGGAAGCAAGCATTATTTGAATAAGATGTTCGCACCCAGAAATCTTGCAGTTAAAGAAATGTGTAGTGTTATGTTGCTCATAAATCTTTTTGAAACCCTTGTAAATGGTTTAATTGGGAGTGATAAACATAGATC
>NW_026927917.1:0-32265 GCF_032062105.1 Saccostrea cuccullata
ATAAATACTGCATTTGCAACCTAAACTGAAGGGTTTTGATTTTTCAGAATTTCTCAGGGCCAAATAAGGTCCAAAGTGGCTCTTGCTCTTTAATTCCATGAATCTTTTTATTTTCTTCATAATTGTATTAGAGCCGTAAAGTACGGGAAAAAGAAAGTGAAAGTGATTATGACGTCATAATGGATGTAGCACCAAGCAGTCAGTCTGAAGACATTTACTAGATCTTGACCTTAAAGGGGCATGGACACAGTTTCAGCTAAAATTTCTAAATTTATTTTTCTATTTTTACAAATATTTAGCTAGGGTCATTCTAATGATCATCAAAAAATTAAACGCCAGTTGTCCAAATACAAGACAGATTTAGAGCTCCAAACCTTTGTCATGTTTTTGTTTACACAGGTTGACTATAAAATGGTCCTAGTAAATGAAATTGTAAAATCTGACATGACATTTCATCGCATTTCATGGAAAGATGTCTTCAGAAAGTTATCTTTCTTATCAGAGGGATATTACCCCTTAAGGTTTTCAGAATTGAAATGTGAGTTTGAAGTGAACTGGGATAAACGACGGGTTCTCAGGTGTAGAATTAAAACCGAAATCTTCTAAAATACAATTAAATATTGAGCAACCAAAAAAAAAAATACTATTTCACATTCTACTTCCAGGAAACATAGCATAATGTTTAAGTAGTTTTTCCCACTTTTTTTTTTTTTTAAAAATCTCTCCGAATTAGTGAAAATAGAAGGAAAGATGGTTAGTATATTGCATTCTAACATTCAAGCACAATTTTAATCTATTATTAAATACGTAATTAAGTTTAACCAAGTGTGTAGTTCTTACCCTTTATATTTCTGTCATTTGGCATAATCTTCGACAGGAGTTATAATAAAAATTAAGCTATGCCATCTGTTAAAAGATCGGGGATCCTAAATTGTATTTAGGAATGATGTTATGTTGGATTTTAGGTCGGTCGTCATTTTCAACTTTATTACTGTTATCACCAGTAAGAGTACTATACAATATAGAATAGATGAGCAATGAAAGACATGAGAATTTCGTTTTGAATATTCAACTTTTATTTGAAACGTCGCCGTCGGTATATCCAAATGTGGAATTGATTATGAAAACCTCATCAAGAGATATTCCTTTCTGGGAAGAGTTTCTTCATAAATCTTGCATAATAATACATAATGATCAAAAAGTTCACGAACTATTTGAATAACTCCCATGAAAGGAAAAAAAATATTTCGATTTATTTTTTAAAAGTATTCATGAAATATATGGAGATTACAAACAGTATTCAAGCTCAAAAATCCATAAAACAATACAAAATAGGAGCAGAGCAACACGGACCTCCAAAACATCAGAGGTGGAATAAGGTGCCATGGAGGAGTGGGCATCCCCTGCCGACCATTTTCATCTGCCATGTGCTCCTTGTCATGATCGGGAAATAACGGAAAAACCGTCGTCAAATCAGTTTCTAAATAGTGGATTAACAAAAAGTATGAAAAACGCCAGTCAGCATTCGATCAATGAAAAATTTTATTTGCTGACAAGGTCATTGTATTGACCATGTACTTATAAATTGATGACTTAAAACGAGACTGCTAATATTCTCGTTTCATCAATTTGTTTGTCAATAATTAACCTGTTTTAGAAATTGTACATACGTTCGAGCATGCTCTTGGGTATCGAATCAACTGAGATATATAACTCCTTAAAATGCAGGTGATGAAGGTATATTGCTGCATAAGTAAGGGGAGTTGATGATTGAAAAGATAAAGTCATCACGTTTATCATAGAGCTTAGTTATTAGATTGTCATTAATGTCTTTTTCAAGTAAAATATGCAAATATGAAACAGATGTGTCAGACTCTGTTGCATCTTTTATCCCAGGCTCACCGGATCAATCAGGTAATCAAGCATCTTTTTGATGTCTTTTTGATGCTCATCTGCTATAGTTATGCCCATTTGCTAATCATTTGATACAGGCGGTCACATGAAATGCTGCATATAGCATTAGGTAAAATGTCTACAGAATCTAAAGAATGTTCCCGAATCTTACATTTTTAACCATGCAAAGTATTTAAAAAAAACAAGAATCGTCAGTTTGTCACAATTTGTTGAAAGATTTTTTTTGCCATATCTGGCATAATCTTCAATAGAATTCAGTAGAATGTTTTAATCTGATAAATTAATCATACTAAGCATTGTTATTTTTATGAATTTTCCTCATTTTATATATATGGCTTCCCCAACGTTGAAAAAAAAATCTTACTACATCAAATTCATGCATACATTTAACTATACGAAAATCAGATAGGCGACAAAATCGGTTATGAAAATCATTTTAGTTTATACCAAGGACATAATGGATTTAAACTTTTGTTCTTTACCAGTGTACCATATGTGATTAGGTACCTTATGTGATTTATGTTTTCTGCCTTATCCGGAGACTGACAGAAGTTCTGCCGACATCTCTTACGAGCATTGTGAGATCTGATCGGGTCAGGACACTTTAGTCAATTGCTCCTGGACGGTCGTTCTGACTGCTTACTTTAAATGCCCCCTGTTAATGTGTCCAGTTGTCCTCAGGCGAGGTTAATTTGGTGATGGTCATCCTAAAAAAACACAAGTTTCAGTATCGTTTTAACATTTAATCGCCAGTATGCGTAGATTGTAGACATGATAATGGATAAATATTCATCATTTGTAAATGGTTAATGTTCATCTGTCAAAAGACAGATGGGTCTTGTGGACCTTAAAAAATGTATATCACTGATTGTCCAGAAACGAATGTATAGATGATATGGCTAACAAATCAGATGCTCTGCTTCTGGTGGTTTAAGTAAAAATTATAAAATTAATTAAATTTTCATTTACTTTCAAGTATTTAAAAGTAAAGCTTTTAAAAAACACAATTCAGCTAGAAAGAAATCTTAGACATGGAATATCTGGTTAACATGTATATTACCTTTAATATTGTCAGTGCAATTTCCTTGCTATATGAGGACTATTACCTTAAGTTTTCGTTAGAATATACCTACAGTGCCCGTCATCTTTTCTAATGGCGTTTCTTCATATTTTTGCAAAAATGATAATACAACTGTAAGATTATAGAAAGTTTAATTTTCATTGAAAAGCGATTCTAGCCCATTTCTAATTATTGTATGCAGATTTAAAAGTTTTAAAAAAGATTTTTATTTATTTTAAAAGCAATATAAGTCAGTACTTCAAGCATGTTTCAGGTGTGCGTTTGACTTTTTGTACGAGGTTTCGTTTTAAAATTTTTTTTTCATTTCGACTAATTCCTGGAGATAACAAGCAGATGCATTAAAGCAATAAAGATAACGAACAGTGATGAAACATATGGAGATAACGAACAGTTTTTAAGATCAAAAGTCCATGAAACAATACAAAATAGGAGCAGAGCAAACACAGATCTTCAAAACATCGGAGGTGGGATCAGGTGCCATGGAGGAGTGAACATCACCTGCCGACCGGTCACACCCGCCGTGTGCTCCTTGTCATCATCGGGAAATAACGGGAAAATCCGTCGTCAATTCAGTGTATAAATAATGGACTAACAACGAGTAAGAAAAACGTCAATCAGCTTTCGACTAAATGATAAATTGTAAAATTTGCTGACAAGGTCATTGTATCGACCATAGAACTTAAAAAATGATGACTTTAAACGAGACTGCTGAAAATTTTGTTTCATCAACTTGTTTGTCAATAATTTACCTTGTTTTAGAAGTTGTTCATACAATCGATCGAAATGTCCGTTCATCCGCATGTTACGCTTTGGGGTACCCATTTCTTATTTGCAACTCCTCTTACACCACTTGATGAAATATAACGAAACTTTAAAAGAATCTTTGTAACATATATAATGCCATTATGATTTCATATTTTGCTTTCTGATCCAACGCATATTGTGGGTTTCCCATAGCAAAACATGAACACTCTCATTCTTTCTATAATATTGAAAGGTACATGTATCCATATTTTATTCGCAACTGTTTTTATTCCACTGAATATAATCTAATGATACTTTCATGGATTCTTTATTACATAAAGCAAATATGCTCTTTCTATTTTACTTTTTAATCTGGAAATTGAATCTGGAATCAAGTGCCAAGGAGGATTAAGTTTATTTGTTTACTGGTCATATCAACATACATCTATTATTGATTAATTAGACAAATTAAGAGAAAAGACAAACGTCTGTTTATTGGTATTAAAGAGTTCAGACAAAATACAACCTAAGGATGGGTTTTATTTTATAACTAGATCATTATATCGATCATAGAATTTACAAATTGCCGAAGTTGTTGAAATCTTTGTTACATCATCATATCAGTGAGTAACAGCATGTCTAACGACTAATGATGTATTGAATGTTTCTTATATCTGAAAATATAAAGACAAATCTTGTAGGTTTAAAGTAAAAAGAAAGAAACAGGGTCATTCAGAGGCTAGCAAACTTATTAAACTCGATCAACTGTTTTGTTCATTGTTTTACCATCTGCCTAGAAGTAACACATGTATTTACCACAATGCTTTAAAATTTGTTAAATCTCATAATTATGTATTGGAGCTGAAATTGGAGATCTGGCATAAAATCTCTAAATTGCTTAACCTTAACATGGTTTCCCCAAATCCTTCCTCTTAATCCTTTATACCAGTTTATTCATAATTTTTGTCATACAACAGTGATTTCTTTTTAATCTTGTTTTCAAAAAGACGTGTTTTTAATACAAAAATAACAAGACTGGGAATTTTTGTGTCATTAGAAAAAGCCTACGGTTAATAAAGCTATGATAATTACTCAGATCGAATCACCGGGTTTCTCAAAATAATATAAAATTTTTCTGCTGCTGCGAGAATAAGTGAAAAACGAAAACTCTCACTTTTCACCTAAACACTATTAATCCGTATATTCTCCCATTGCACGTGCTCCTGGAAAATTTTGAATTGGCTATTTGAGGAATCTAGATTCTTCAAATGCAGAATACACACAAAACAGTGCGACATTTAACTCCGGACACGACATTTGTCCGGACTTTCGCCAACCACTTTTCCAAAGATACATAGAAAAAATTTATGTCATCCTGTGGGATTTTCTTAATCGCACAACATGGGCTAACCTTTACACCTGAATATCTTCCAGTTTAAAAGATATTACACCTGAAATCAAGAAATCCCATGGGATTATGGTGGGATTTTCTCTCCTAACCAATATCCCACCATTATTCTGTGGGAGAAAAATGAGTTCTGTGGGATTTTTTCTCCTATAGAATCAAAATTCCCATTTTTAACCTTACATGGGATTTTTTATCCCATAAGTTGTGAAATGGGACAAGAAGTTCCATAATTGTCACAAATAGGATTAAAAGTTCTCTATCATAATGTTTTATAGAATATATTATCCTACAGGAGAATGGAAATTGTTTTTATCTCTTTAATTCTTTCCCTTTGAAAATTTCAGTCCTAACTCTTTCCATTTATCATTTTACATTTAGAAAGTACATGCTATTGCAAGCAAAATAATACCAAATTGGCAAAATTTCATTGAGAAATAAAAAAGTTATGACCATTCAAGAGAACACAGCAGTACGATTAACAGAGAAATTTGGCATGATGATGGATTCTCCCTATGAAAATTTCAGTCCTCTTACAATTTATCATTTTACATTTAGAAAGTACATGCTATTGCAAGCAAAATAATACCAAACTGGCAAAATTTCATTGAGAAATAAAAAAGTTATGCTCATTCAAGAGAACACACCAGTCCGACTGACAGGGTATTACATGATGATGGATTCTCCCTATGAAAATTTCAGTCCTCTTACAATTTATCAATTTACATTTAAAAAGTACATGCCATTGCGAGCAAAATAATACCAAACCGGCAAAATTTCATTGAGAAATAAAAAAGTTATTCTCATTCAAGAGAACACACCTGTCCGATTGACAGAGTTTAACATGATGATGGATTCTCCCTATGAAAATTTCAGTCCTCTTACAATTTATCAATTTACATTTAAAAAGTACATGCCATTGCGAGCAAAATGATACCAAACTGGCAAAATTTCATAGAAAAATAAAAAAGTTATGCTCATTCAAGAGAACACACCAGTCCGATTGACAGAGTATAACATTATGATGGATTCTCCCTATGAAAATTTCAGTACTCTTTCAATTTATCATTTTACATTTAGAAAATACATGCTATTGCAAGCAAAATGATACCAAATTGGCAAAATTTCATTGAGAAATAAAAAAGTTATGCTCATTCAAGAGAACACACCAGACTTTACAATTATCGGAGTAATATACATAATGAAGGATTCTCCCTATGAAAATTTCAGTCCTCTTACAATTTATCATTTTACATTTAAAAAGTACATGCTATTGCAAGCAAAATAATACCAAACTGTCAAAATTTCATTGAGAAATAAAAAAGTTATTCTCATTCAAGAGAACACACCAGTCCGATTGACAGAGTAATACATGATGATGGATTCTCCCTATGAAAATTTTAGTCCTCTTACAATTTATCATTTTACATTTAGAAAGTACATGCTATTGCAAGCAAAATAATACCAAATTGGCAAAATTTCATTGAGAAATAAAAAAGTTATGACCATTCAAGAGAACACACCTGTCCGATTGACAGAGTTTAACATGATGATGGATTCTCCCTATGAAAATTTCAGTCCTCTTACAATTTATCATTTTACATTTAGAAAGTACATGCTATTGCGAGCAAAATAATACCAAGCTGGCAAAATTTCATTGAGAAATAAAAAAGTTGTGCTCATTCAAGAGAACAAACCACTCCGATTGACAGAGTATTACATGATGATGGATTCTCCCTATGAAAATTTTAGTCCTCTTACAATTTATCATTTTACATTTAGAAAGTACATGCTATTGCAAGCAAAATAATACCAAACTGGCAAAATTTCATTGAGAAATAAAAAAGTTATGCTCATTCAAGAGAACACACCAGTCCGACTGACAGAGTTTAACATGATGATGGATTCTCCCTATGAAAATTTCAGTCCTCTTACAATTTATCATTTTCATTTAAAAAGTACATGCCATTGCGAGCAAAATAATACCAAACTGGCAAAATTTCATTGAGAAATAAAAAAGTTATGCTCATTCAAGAGAACACATGTCCGATTGACAGAGATTACATGATGATGGCAATGAAAATTACAATTTATCATTTGGAAACATTTAAAAAGTAATGACTACAAAACATGCCAACTTTTGTACAACAAAAGACGAAGCCATTGACGACAATTTTCCAGAAACAGAAAAAAGTTCGCGTTGACATTTGTTAGTGTCAGGAACAAATTAAATTTATGAAATGACAGTCGATTGAAACTTATCACTATGAATGAGCAGAACTTTGTCGCACAGATTTAATTTACACAAAAAATGCCTTTTTCAAAGAACATTTAAAATTGAAATGGAAAACTTGAATTTTTGCTAATTGAATACTGTGCAGCCAACAAAGATACCTACCAGGAAAGTGCCTCTCTCACTAAAGAAGGGGTATTTAGTTACATATATAGAACAACTTTTCGGCTACAGGACAGAATTTAGTAACGAGAAATTGAAAATTGTACGAGAAGTAAAATCAATTTTTTTCAAAAAAAGTAAATGAAACATTTTTTTTTTATATTTCTCAGATAAGATATGACAAAGGCCAAGAAAATTTACAGAAATTTATACCACCTATCGACAAAACCAGTAGTTTCCTAAGTCAAAATTTGTTTGATGGTGCGTTGGTTGAGGTATGGCATGCACAGCACCTGAAGAATTTCAGAGGAGGATGGATGAAGCACTAATTGAAATATACTTGTCTACACTTGACATTGTTTCATCTTAATTTTTTAATAATATTTTAATTCAGAAGAACATTAAACTTTGACAAAATTAGGACTTTTTTCTTATTATAAATACAAGCAAAAGATGCCTAGCAGCAGTACAGCGTTTGTTATCAATTTTGTGCAGACCCAATCTTTCAAAAGTTACATGTTGAAAATTGCATTGTCTTTAATTTATATTTTTAATAAAATGAAATGCCTTCAGCACTAAGTGTTTCACCTTGCATACCCTTTACCAAACTAAAGAGGCAAAATTTCAGCTATATGGATTCTTGTTTGATGCAGTGGACAACGGTTGTGTATGTTCAAGCGTGAAGTGATTATCAAATTGAAAAAGAATTTAACATCTGCGTTAAATAAACAATGAAATTATCTGTGTGCATTGAACAAACAAGTCTGATCATAAGCCGATTGAAAATTCAAAGGGATCTTGTGATGGCACCTAAGAATCAAGGATTTTCGACTGATTTTTTTTTTACAGATATCTATAAGAAAGGTGCAATTTAGCAGATACGCTAAGCAGAGCTTATCTACCAGCATCAGAAGAAGATATGGAAGGATATTGATCAGAGGAGCTACATATCAATATCAGAAGCAAAGATCACAGAAGGTCTGAGGAGGATGAAACAAAAGTACATGGCATGTATGTTGGGATTGCAAGCAAAATAATACCAACTGGCAAAATTTCATTGAGAAATCATCCAAAAAAGTTATGCTCATTCAAGAGAACACACCAGTCCATTATTGACAGAGTATAACATATGATGGATTCTCCCTATGAAAATTTCAGTCCTCTTGAACAATTTATCATTTTACATTTAGAAAATACATGCTATTGCAAGCAAAATGATACCAAACTGGCAAAATTTCATTGAGAAATAAAAAAGTTATGCTCATTCAAGAGAACACACCAGTCCGATTGACAGAGTAATACATGATGATGGATTCTCTCTATGAAAATTTTAGTCCTCTTACAATTTATCATTTTACATTTAGAAAGTACATGCTATTGCAAACAAAATAATACCAAACTGGCAAAATTTCATTGAGAAATAAAAAAGTTATTCTCATTCAAGAGAATACACCAGTCCGATTGACAGAGTAATTTACATGATGATGGATTCTCCCTATGAAAATTTCAGTCCTCTTACAATTTATCATTTTACATTTAGAAAGTACATGCTATTGCAAAATAATACCAAACTGGCAGAAATTTCATTGAAATAAAAAATTGGATATTCGCTGTCAGAAGAGTTGATGTGCAGTAATTTACATGAATGGTCCCTATGAAAAACTATTTCTCATTTTACATTTAGAAAGTACAGATTTCTGTATTTTGTGTTGATGTGCAGTGATAAGTTTGAACTTTATTTCAAACATGTCCTTTAAAAAAAAAAAAAAAAAAAAACCTGAGATGCTTGATATTAAACAATAGTGCTAGTTTCCCTATTTAGTTTATTTCAGAAGTTCTGTATCTATCTGAAATGTACTGTTTGTACAGTGCTAGTATCCCTATTTAGTTTATTTCACAAGTTCTGTATCTATCTGAAATGTACTGTTTGTACACTTTGAATACAAGATTATTGGTAGGAAAGTTAACTACATGTGTATACTTTTCATACAGAATTTACATTTGTTATATCTTTTCCGTTCAGTTTTCTTATTTTATTTTTAATTTCATTTATTTCTTCAATTTGAACGATTTATGTGTGAAATTGTGATTTCTAGAATAACATTAAAACATGTTTCCTGATAATATATAATAAAATGCCTAATAATATAATAAACACATTATTTTCTTTATATACCAACAGTTCTAAGGAGACCTCTTTGAGTATTTACTATAATTTAAATCAATGATCTATAAATTGTCATTTTTCTCTATAAAACTTTCAAAAAATTTCTTTTTCGTCCAAAGTTTCTTAAATTAAAAGTTACATTGGCTATTATTGTTTAAATGAAAAAATAAATCAGGTAAACATAAAGACCAAAAGTATTTTAAATCTATAACTTACGTACTAGAAAGGGACATAACTCTGTAGAGAGTGTCGTATTATGATTAGTGTCCCAGATCGGACATATAATATTCTTTCAACTAAAGTTCAAGCTATAAAATTTTATAAATGATACATTTTTATATTATCGTTAAAAACAATAATAGGACATATTCATAAACGCGTCACAAGACCCCACTTCGAGATATTGACTCTGTTGACCTCTAAACGCTTTAGCTTTGGACGGGACTATATTTTTGGACGGGGGTGTCGATCCTAAGTTAAGCTCAATGTGATTTTTTTTTTTTTTGATATTTGTCATCTGAGTTTTATTTCAAAGAAAAAATTATCAACTTCTGTAGTATAACCTGTTTTTCTTAATTTTGCAGTAAACGTGGTAAATGTTTGAATACTAATAAAGCAACTTAAGTCTGCTGTTAAACCTACCCCCCCCCCCCCCCCTTGCTAACTTCCAAGAATCCAATATCTTCACCCCAGATCTCGATAGGGTATGATACATGTATGTATATACCTAGAGGCAATTAAGAGTCTTTTGTTTTCCACAGGTAGCAAAACTGTCACAATTTGCTTGGAACTAACAAAACATACACAGGGGATATTAACACTCAGAGAGTCGAATTAACAACTGAATCTCATGAAAAACAAACTCCGTGCTTTACTAAACCTCCGGATTGATGAAGTCATAATTTTTTTTTCATTTTCAATTTAAAAATTAAATCCAACATTTTTACACCATTCATAATTGATAGCAAACGATAAAATAAATTGTATATATTTTCCCCCTTAAAAATATAAACTTGAATCATGTTTATGAAAGTAAAATGAATACTCGTATAATAGCTTTTAATTTTTCATTCTACGTTTCACAAAAATGGGATTTGAAGAGACAAAATTTTATAGGTTACTAGCTATTGATTATCACATGAAGGATATTTGGTGAATGATACAATTTTGAACATCATACATGTAGAAGGTTAACAATATATCAAAATGCCGTGAAGAAAAAGAAGACGGGGCTTTATTGGGGCTATGTACTGCTGACTGGACTTTCAAACGCTGACCATGCAAATAAAGTTTTCTTGACGTTTCAAGGGAAACATTTTATTTTAGAGATACACAGAGACTAACCCCCCCCCCCCCCCCCCCTACCCTCCTCCTTCTTATCATGTTCTCAGTGATCATGATCGATGTCCCATTTATATTAAAATATTAATATTTTTGGTATTGGACATTTTAATTACCATTATTTAAATTTTTGTTGTTGTAAATACTACCTTGGGTATTATCTATGGTAGTATTTACAACAACAAAAATCAGAAAAAATAGGCCTGATAATTTATTTCATTTCTTTTTTTTTTTTGCTCGTGAACTGTGCATTGTTTAAATTAAAAAAAGATAAACCAATAAATAAAAAAAGCAGCAATATTCTATCTATGAATTCACTTCTTAAAAATTCTGTGCAGAAGGATGCATTTTTATTTAAATCCCTAGAATTACCCAATGCCAATCAAGGAAAATAAAAAAAAAAAACGGCGACAAGAGATTATGAGGAAATTTCCACATGATGTTGACAAAGACCTGCTCTATTTTTGTAAGTAGATTTAGAATTATTGAATTTGTTATTTATTTCACATGTTACTGCATGGATCATAGATTTTTTTTTAGTCTAAAGATCTAGTATAAGATCATCCCGTTTCCTCTGATTTTATAAACAGACTTACAGTGTCTTCATATGTTATGAATTTCTTTCACTGTAAAGTGTTTGCAAACCTAGCAGTCTAGTCGATGGGGATATTCAGTAGTACATTATACAAGTTAACAAAGTAAATAATCGTCAGAAAATTATACACATCCGAATATTATTCTTTCGTTCGAATTTCCTCAATGACAATTAACGTTGTAGTACTCGTTCGTTCGAATATTCTCAATGACTTGAATGTGTACACAAGCTGGTGATTGTACTTAGAAATATATTGTCATGTCTAACTTTGTCTGTAATTTGCAAGTTACAGTTTATAAGTATCTTGATCATTGTTGATTACAGTCATCAGCATTACTGATTAGAAAATTAATTCTTATCTTCTCTCAGACATGGTTAAAAGTATCCCACTACTGTAGTGTACTATAGGGATTAACACACATTGCGTGTGTTGCAAGTATTATTTCTTTTTCTTTCTTCTTCTTCTTTTTTTTTTTTTTTTTTTTTTTTTGCTGTCAAGATAATTTTTGAGATATAATATGGGGATCAGTGTTTAATGATTAAATATATTACATGTCATGATGGACATAACTAATCACCCCAAAAACTCCTAATTATATTGTATCCAAATATCAAATTACTTAATCTCTGTTAGAAAATTTGTTGATCCTCTGAAGTTTACATAAGACATGTACCCACATGATTATTGATATAATCAATTATTAAAATGTTTTTTTTTTAATCTCTGAAAAACAGTCTTAAAACTTTGAGTGAAAATCAATCTTTAAACTGCTAAACTTATTTTTATACCATGAATACATAGGAAGGAATATCATTATTAAGTTATCTTCATGTACTTTTGAGGGGAAAATTATACATCTGTGTGCATGTTGATCCTTATGTGTAAGTAAATAATAAAAGACACAAATGCTAAGACTTTTTTATTTTACATATTTATTTGTAAAAATATTTTTTATTACTTTAAACTGAAATAAAAAACATTCTAGCTTTATTACTAATAATATGATTTTTTATTAGAATTGATAGGGAATTGGATATTTAAGAAATAAAGTTCACTTTTTCATGAATGTTGCAGTATAACCTGCTTTGTTAATGTAGCATAGATTTAAATTACACAAGGACTCCCAATTTCAATAGTCATCGCCCACTGACTTCAAACACAAAGGTAGCCGCACAAGAATTACATTATATGTGGCCTCCTAAGCGTCAGACACAGAGATGGGTGCACATGAGATTTTCATGAATATTAGGCCTTCTTAGCTCCTAACCTATCGACCTGCCTAATTTACATTCCCGTAGAATTATTAAGAAATCAACTCTCTTAACTTTCAAAGAGTTACCACAGAGAAAAATAAAATGCCCCGCCACAGCATGATATGTCCGTCAAATATTGTTCAATAATCATAAATTGGTTAGAGTGAAAGAAAATCAGGTAACCTTGATTAACAGATTGACACAGATTTCAATGATCTAATTTCCATTTCTTATCATGTTGAAAATATTGTACATGTATACATCTCTAAGAGACTTACAGTGTAGGGATTAATTATAACTAAATAATACATCATATAATTCTAAACTGGCTGTGTTAGAGCTTAACAAATATCTATCTGCAGCTTTAAATTGTTTATTGAATATTTTGTGAAATAATGGAAATGCTACAGTCTAATAAAAAAATAAAAAATAAATCATTCTTTAGACTATAAAATTCTAAGTGAGACATGACTGCAATTTGTTGCAAATATATAAAAATTGAAATGTAAATTTTTTTTTCAATGAACACATGTATAATTAGCTTTAATTATATTATACAATACTAATTTAGTTTTAATCATACACTAAAACATTAATTTCTTTTAATTACATTAAATCAATTGAAAGATCTTTATCTGGAATATAGCCATCAAGAACTCTTAATTAACACAAGCAACTATGAGGTCACAGTGACCTTGAAATAGGCTAGACAGGATTTTTCATATTTGGCCATAGCATTTTTATTGAAGATCAGAGCAACCTACTTTTTGTGTGTGTCACACCGTCTACCCAAGAAGTATTAGTTGACAATCCTAGGCCTAATAGTATTCAATTTATGAGCCGGACACGAATGGACAGATGGACGGACGAACATGAAGCCTATAATACATGCATAACATAATACGTCCCGTCTTAAGACAGGCGTATAAAAACAGACATGGAAATATGGCATCATCTGACATCATGAAAAATTCTCAAGGGCATAAAACTACTATAGTACAGATACTGGTAACTGTATGCAGAACATGCACAAAGTTTCATTTATGGTATATTTAGAGATGAAAATAATTAATATTTTGTACTTCGTCCTCTTAGGGTGAATTTTAGTGTCAGTCATTTTGGCTGGATTGAGAAATTTGAGTGATTGATAGTTTGATACTCAACATGATCAATTCATTTTCTAAATTTGGTGAAAATTTAATCCATGCTTTGTTATTATACATGTAATTGATATTGTATGATTTATTCTATTTTTTCCTTTAACAGAAAATGAAGATATATATACTGACATATAGTGTACATGTACCTTGAAGATTTGTCCCCCTTGTAAATACAAGAAATGCAAAGGTAATTCTTTGTGAGAATAGAAAGAATTAAGGAATACAATGTAATAAAATTTTTCAAACCATACAACAAAAACTACTTTGAATAATTACGGTAATACGCAACCAACCATTTACAATTGAATTCTGCAGTTTTATTTCTTTAATATTGAAAAAAAACAAATTTGATAATTTTTAGCTCACCTGAGCGGAAGGATCAAGTGAGCTTTTCTGATCACATTTTGTCCGTCTGTCAACTTTTCACATTTTCGACTTCTTCTTAAGAACCAATGGGCCAATTTTAACCAAACTTGGTACAAAGCATCCTTGGGTGAAGGGGAATTTAAATTGTTAAAATGAAGGGCCAGGTCCTCTCACAAGGGGAGATAATTATTAAAGAAAGACAAAAATAGGGTGGGGTCATTAAAAAATCTTCTCAAGAACCACTGGGCCAGAAAACCTGACACATATGTGGAAGCATCCTGGGGTAGTGTAGATTCTAAATTGTTCAAATTATGACCCCTAGGGGCTGGGCGGGGCCACAATAGGGAATCAAAGTTTTACATAGAAATATATAGGAAAAATCTTCTTCAAGAGAACCACTGGGCCAGAAGAGCTGAAACTTATGTGGAAGCATCCTGGGGTAGTGTAGATTCTAAATTATTCAAAATCATGACCCCTGGGAGTTGGGCGGGGCTACAATAGGGAATTTAAATTGTCCAAATTAAGATCCATGGTTAAGAATTGCATGACCCAGTCAAAGCTTCTCAGGTGAGCGATGTGGCCCATGGGCCTCTTGTTTTAGCTCTACTGGTCAGAGACCAAAAGAGCTTATGCGATAGGAAGGTGTCCCTTTGTCCGTCCGTCTAGCTGTCCATCCGTTGTCTGTCCGTTGTCTAGCTGTCCATCTGTCTGTAATTTTTCAAAACACTACTCCTCTGTTTTATTCTGATTTCAATATAACTTGGCACACAAGTAGACTGCACTAAGGTACATAGTGCATTGTTTTTTTTTTTTTAAATTTCAATGAACAGTGCTGCCATGGTTACTAAAAATAGAAATTTCTGTATAAAAATTCCTTTAAAACGCTACTCCACCTACAATTTTGGTATGATTTCAATGTAATGTGGCACCAAGTAGACTACACTTAGATACATAATTCTGTTTAATGCTGTCGCAAAATTTCAAATCCAAGTGCTTCTTTTTCTTTGTTATGCATACAGACCAGTAGAGCTACAGTCTCATCAGAGACTTCTTTATTATCCTTTTCATCACACAGCAACTTTCTTTTTTTCAGTATACACAGATATATACATACACATAAAAGGAGACATCATCTCATGATCTGTGGATCCATTGAAAACTTTAAGGACAAAACTGTTGATAATTCATTCATGTAAAGAGTGTTGACCTGAATATTGAATATCTAAATGGAACTAAGTTAGAGAATTAATTTAATAAGTATTATATTGTATATTACTGAATACTCTTTTTATTCATCTGTCAAATTTCTTAATTAAAAATTAAACTTAAAGGCTTAAATAAGGATTTTTTTCATTATTTTAATTAGAACAAGTTCTTTAATTTATTTTTCTCTTACATAATTGATAAACAGGCATTTAAGGTCATGCGCAATGTAGTTTGCACTTTATTGGGTTCTTCCCTGGAGTTCAATAGTTCCACTAAAGGAAGGACCTGTGTGCAATATTTTTATTGTCTATATATGGATTTGTAAATCTCCTCTAAAACAGTTTTGATGAAAAAAAAATCTGGAATTTATGTTTTGTAATTTTTGTACATTTTTCTTTGAATAATGCAAAAATTTTCAAACTTTAATATCTTTTCAAAATCCCTGGAAATGCATACTGATTTTTTGTCTAAAAATATGTAATATGGTACATGTATTATAAGTTTAAATATAGAATTTCTTGAAAAATTATCAGTAGGTAAGATACCTTGCATATTTCCTTAAATGTAAAATTAAGGGATGTGTACCTTTATTAAATGAACTAGGGAATTCATGAAGTGTGCATATTTATTTAAAAGTGTTTTATTTTGCATGCACTATGCCTAAAGGCAGAGGATTTTTACCGGGTGGTAAATTCCAGGTGAGGGAGGGGCTTATTTTGTACAGGTGTGAATGCCTTGGGAGCTACCAGTCTACCTGTGGCCATCTGTCTCCTAATTCCTATACACAGGAAGTGGTTTAATACACAGTGAAATACCCAGATGTCAAACTTTACCTGTGTTGGGGTTTTGAGAAAATTTTGAATTAATAGAAGTAATACAAACTTTCTCTGTAATCTATATTGATTTATTTATGAATGTTTGAAAACACCCCTACCCATTTAAAACAATTATGATGATATCATACTATAAACTCAAATATTACAACAAAGATTATTTTAGATGTTAAAGTATGTGTTAATAAAAAAAAATAGATACTCCAGTAACAAGTCTAATGACCAAATAAGACTTAATGTTTCATTCTCCCCCAGATTCCATGAATTGAATGAAAAGAAAGCCTTGTTAATTAACTATATTTCATTAAAAAGAAAAATGTAGTCAGGGTTTGACACATGGTGCGAGTGCACTATGTGTCAAACCCTGACTACTATAATACATGTAGGCATATAGTACATGCAAAATACTACACTAATGTTATTATTATGCATCCCTATTATAATATGTCACCTCGTGCAACGTGCGTCATAATCTTTTTCTTTAATTTTGAACTTTCCATGCTTTAGGTATAATGCACAGATAGTTTTAGAGAATAGTATTTGACTGAAGGGGGGGGGGGGGGGGGGAATTGCAAGAAACTATTTTAAAAGAATTATTTTGAATGTTAATTTTTCATCTGAAGTGTTATGTACTGCAGAACTGTAGCTCTCTGAAATAATATATATTGACAGATGGGAGAGCTACATGTGCAGTGCCACCCATAGTCGAGCACTATTTCGGCATAGTATGTTTATGCTACAGTGTATTTAAATCATAAGAACATAATGCAAGAATAGTAGGGTATATGGGTTATGTCACAGAGACAAACTGACAGGAAGCATAATAATTGACAATATGCATTTATGACAAGAAAATTGAATTCCTGAAAGAAGTTGAATAAATTTAAGCCACTGAAGTACCAATCTAGTTAAAATTAGATGTTAGATCTGCTCACATAGTCACTACAGTCAGTTTAGCGAGTATGAGTGCGGGTCTAACATCTTATTTAAATTACATGTAGATTGCTGAAGTAAAAGTTTAATACCCAATATCATTCTGCTATATTTGCATCCGCGCTAGTATTAATAGTGAGCTTTAACTAACTGTGGCCTGAATCTCTTATTTTATGTTGTTTTGGGGTGTCCAAAATCAAGGTGCATACAGATGTTAAACAAAGAAGAAACTTGCAATGGCCTAAGGTGACTTATCAGTTGAATCCATGTCAATGGTGCATATTATAAGTTATTTTATGTACCAAAAATAATAAGCAAAAGATCAGCAGAGTGCTTTTATTAAAGAAGTAACAGAACTAAGGAAAACTTGTCTTCTACTGGATGATAAGAAACACTGAGTAGAGTACCACCGCAATTTTTGGATCCATGCCCTTTCATCATATTTATTTTTGAACGGGTTCAATGAACTGTCAAAAATTATGGAAATGTTTCTAATTAAGGTGTAGGTAAAATGTTTTGAAATTAGTGAAAAGGTAAAATTGTTAAATATTTTTAATGCAAACTACCAGTAAATGTGCATAATGAAGACGGTTGATTTTTTTTTTCAACATTATTTCTTGTTCATTTGTCAGATCGGGTTCGTTATGTCTAAAATAATTTCCAGCTGTCATTGGAACAAAAACAAGGCATGATCAGGATCATACAAAGAAAATTTAGAGTAAAAAATAGGTAAATTATTACAGTTTGTTCATCTGAATAAGTTTTAAAACTCTTTGAGAATCTCAGAGTGAATGACTCGCCCCAATTTCATGTGATTTTTTAATTGGAAACCCATCAGTTTAGTGCAGCAAACAGGCAAAGATCTAACAACATATATGGATCTGATCTTGTTGTAAAGCTTGACAAATGACACTTACGCAATAAATTAACCTTAATGATTAGGAGGAAAATAAACAAAAAAGATTTGTTCTTTCTTAATTGCATTTTTTTCTCATTCAAAATTTACATACAAGGAATAAAAGAAGGTAAACTACATACAACTTACAAGGAAATTGTCTTTTTAGTTTAAAAAAAAACTGAAAGTTATATAGATAAACCACTTTTGATTTTTAGTGCTATTTCATGTAAAATATTTATATAATCATTTGAAAAATAAAACATTACCCCACTGCCCTCCAAATTGGTTAATTTTAAGAAATAAAAAAATGGTGTAGGAAACACAGAAACTTAAATGAAAATAAATAATTAATGGTAGTTAAACTGTTCAATATTTTCTTTATTTGGTTTAAAACTGTTGTTTCTTAATCCCATGGGAGAATTTTTTTCTGTTTTGAAATAAATATGGGATAAATCCCACATTTATAAAGAGATGGGAGATTATTTTCTGTATACAAATATATGGGAGATTTTGTCCCATTATAAAGCATTTATGGGATTTTCAAACTTCTATGGGAGAAAAAATCCCACAGAATACCTTTTTCTCCCACAGAATAATGGTGGGATATTGGTTAGGAGAAAAAATCCCACCATTATCCCATGGGATTTCTTGATTTCAGGTGTAATATCTTTTTACCTAGAAGATAATCAGGTGTAAAGTTTGGTTCATGTGTTAAGTTTTAAAAAATCCCATCAGATGATATAAATGGTTTCCACATATCTTTGGAAAAGTGGTTGGCGAAAGTCCGGACAAATGTCGTGTCCGGAGTTAAATGTCGCACTCAAAAGGATTTGTTTTTATGGCTAAGATACAACATAACCTTTCTAATAAGCTTTCATGTGATATCCTAAAGCTCAATTGTGCCTATAGAAGTTTATCGCGCTCTTCAATTGAAATTTAATAAAAATTTGAAAATTCCTGACAGATACGTTGAACTGAGCAAGTGTTAACACAAACAAAGTAGTTTGCTTCTGTCAAATATTTCGCAAACTAATCAAGTTTGATAGTTGAAGACCTGATTGCGATTATGGTAATAAAATATTGTTATCAATCCATTTTATTCTTAACTAATTAACACTCATTCAAGTTTTCTTTTAAATCTGGCATTAGAAGCTATCGAACATTTTTTCTAACCAATGTCCTCATAAAACGTAGACAAAGAACGTGTATAAGGTTTCGTCACCAATTCAAAATATTTGTAATTTAGTTAAGTTATCTTGTCAGAATGTTTCAATGTGTAACAATAAATGGCTAGCAAAGATACAGGTGTTCACTAAGACATATAAAACTGAATGCTTATCATAAAATATTGAATTTCCAATATCACAGTATGTAATTCATTCAATACATTGTACGCGTCTAATTCAGGTTTTAAATGTGTGACATATTGGCTTATGTCACAGGTGCTTCAAAGATCACCAAAGATTAGAGAATTACACCCTAGAACTTCAAAATTGAAATAAAAATCCTACTTCGACTTTCAAATATGCAAGTTAAATAATCGTGTCGAAATACAAGGTTATCTGATTTTCATTGAAGTGACATGGTATGAAATAAGCATGAAAAACAACCCTCATTCTAGAGCTGCAACGTTTTACAATGAAAGATATTTTATAGACAGTTGAGTTTCTTTTGTTCCGTTTAAGTAATACCTTATCTTTTGAATCAATATTTGTGTACTGCTTAGATAAGCAATGTTAACCTGGTAAAAAATTAGAAGGGACATATCTGAGGAAAAAGGATCTTACTGGATTTTTGTCATATGTGTATTCCTGGACAAAAAGATACGTTAAACCAATTGGAAACATTACCAATAACTTTAGATTAGTGATTTTTTTTTTTCAGATTTCAAATTAAAAAGAGGAGATACTTAAAATTTCCTATTTCTTTGTCTCCAGGAAATATAAAAATTGACGAACAAATGTCAAAGTTAAAGTCCAAAGTAAAAGTGAAGCAATTAAACATCTGAAAGAAAGCTAAACAGTCTTTTATTTATCACAATGAAACACTAACTTGATCATTTCCATTTTCAATTATCCCGATCAAGGTTATTAGAATAATGAAACAAGAAATAGAATAATGACAAAATTTATAACACTGCATTTTGCAGGCTTATTTTTAAACACATTAAGGTTTTTATGACATAAGAAATAGGTCCAGTTCTTTGAACACAAAAAAGCGTTATTTGTTACTACTTTTTCTGACTTTACAAGACATTTTTATATACCGTACAGAGTAAAGGTTTTCCTCATTGACATCAAACTGTTGACTGGTCAGCCGGGGTAGCATCTATTTAAAATATAAAATAGATGCATTTATTTTATGAGGAAAGAAGCCGGATTTGATGTATGATATGCAGACTTCAAAATTTACATCGGGTTTGGGATTTCCTTTTATGCCGGTGTTGCTCAACAGGAAATAGGTCATAGATTAATCAAGAGTTTAGATTGGTAAAAAGACGGGTTGGCTCTTAAGAAATGTTAATTGTTGAAGATATTGCATTTTTATATAAAATCAATACTATTCTTATATCAAAGAAAAATATTTTGATGTTATAACGAACGATGTTTTTGGATTGTCGTCTGCTGTGCAAACACGTGGTTTTGTGCGGAAATAGCTGGCTCATGGATTGTATAAAAATTACTTATTCTGTAGTTCATAGATTTGTATGACGGTGAAACCATTGGGCGAGCGCCATTCAACATTTCTTACTCGGTACGCTTTTATAACTTATTAGATCTGCTTTTGACGATACAATATTTAAGTCAATAGTTTGCGTTACTGCCTATGCTAGGTAAGTGCAGGTGTATGTAAATACATTTTCAATACATAAATAAAATAAAAATAATACTACTCCAAAGGCGTCAGGATCGATACAATTAATTCGAAGTTTGATTTTTTTTTCACAAAACGGTAAAGTACCCGAGCCATTAAAAAAAGTGAATAAATTAAGATGTCACATACAAAGCTATGTTTACAACAGTAGTTTTGACTTTTGTGTGAAATTCTTTATTTTTTAAGTAAGTTATTGCTATTATGCCTCAGACACAAACATACTATATCAAAGGATGTTAAGAATTTTTACATCACGACATGATTAAAAAAAGAGGTTCTTTGAACAGTCTAAAGTTTTTTCACATGGTTGTTAAAACTTTAAAGTTCGTCTGAACAATATGCAGATTTGAATCCGAATTTTCTCCATTTGTGCATGTTTATAAGCTCGCTGTGCAATCTATTAAGAATATTAAAGGAAAGTTATGATAAATTGTTATGATAAGTTATGTACAGGTATAAATTCCTGATATATCTAGCTCATGTCAGAGTTATTTAAAATCACTGATGCAGTATTAATAGGTAAAACAAAAAAATCATTTATTTGTTAACTTGTCAAGTTTATATATTGCATGAGAAATGGCTGAAAAAGAGGTGGAGTGCAACATCATGGTTGGTACTGCTACTAAAGAGAGTAATCGTAGACCCATAAATCCTTCTCAACCTGTGTCCAGTGAGATGACAGCTAGTGAGGATGCTTCAACCAATTATCAAACATTGATGTTCATGCAAGCCCCATTGCTAGTGCAACCAAAATCTTTAATGGGGCAAGAATCAATCAGGAAATATTTCGACTTCAATATAGGGGCTCCTGCAGCAAGCAGACATGTGGGTATTGTATATTTGCATAAAAATGTAACAATGGGGACCCATATCATCATGTCCCTTACAACAAGTATCAAAATATGTAAAGATTATCTAGATTTAAGTACGGCCCAATTTATAAAGGAGGGATATATTTTTTAAGGGTATTACATTAAAGTATTGGTCAACTTCCCTTCCCATGAAATCTTCTCATGTTACCAGTTTGGACAATTCCTAAATCCATGCAGATACAGAGGATGATTGCCCATTCTCATACCCTGAATCAATCGCATGTAATTATTAAATGATTTTATGTAGCTAGAGCTGTGTACAGTAAAATTTTTTGGCATTTAACGACCTGGTAGACATTATTTCTGTGCTAGGAAAATGGACTCTTATAGGTTAGTTTTAGATTAATTAATACTTAAACATACTGGTGATCTTGATCTGTTAGGGTTCTCAATAAATGGTATTTACTACATAGAAAAATGTTACCAAAGGGCTCTGAATTAAGATGTAAAATATGGGAGACATTTACAACAATTTTTCATTTGTTAACAAAATAACAAACTGATTTTACACACTTCAGGTCACTATTTAAATGATGACTTTATTTTTACTTGGAAAAGGGAAACAGAATGCATTATACGGCTTATATTGTAAACTAAAAAAAATGTTGAGCCAATGAGTGATATGGGGCTTCCTTAGCTAAAATAAAACTGCAGGCCATACAAGAATCACATATTAAGAATTAAAATATACATTGCTAAATAATTGTCTTGCAATTTTCACAGCCAAAAGTTACTATAAGTTACAATCAGTAGTTGGACTGTTCAATTTCTGTAGTAAGGCAATTAGATCAAGCATGGCAATAGGAGAATTTGTGATGCAATGAGTGGTGCATCCAATCCTTAGGCCTTCCCATTATCACTTTATTTGAATTTCAACAGGCATGAATAGTGACTTGGAGATGTGGTTACAGATCTTACAAAATTTCAATGGTATACACCATGTAAAACATTCTTAATACACATTGTTAACAATGCAGTGGTAAGTATTATTGTCAAACATACAATCAAGAAGGACTATGGATTTAGTAAGATCATGTGTTAAAATTATGATTTACAATGCTATTTTTAAAGGTAAGCAGATACCAGGTGTTTTCAATAGCAGGTACAAGTTCTCATAATCTGCATGTAGAGGCATTTCAGGGACCTGGCACCAAGGACAAAAGCTTACCAAGGAATTTGTGAGAATGATCATGGGCTTAAAGTAGAAAGATTCTGGAGGCATCTTTGTCCACAAAGACAAAAGTGTTGTACTTTCATTGCAAAAGTTTCATTACTTCTTTAATTAGAAAGAAATGTGGCCACCATTTTTTAAGTCACAAATTGCAGTGAGTTACATTCTTGTCATGTTCATGCTGTTCATATTCATCAGATAGGTCATACAATGTACAATGTATGTTGCTGCCATCAGTTTTCAGTGTAAGTAAAAAAAAAAAAAAAAAAAAAAAATTCTTCAGATAAAGTCACAAGTTCAGGTTCATTTATTCACTCAAAATCCTCTAAATTTTATATAGGGTACATGAGAATAATGTAAATGCATGTATTACAGTTTATAAATTCAGGCCATAGGGAACAGGTAGCAAAGTTATGTTGACAATGCAGTGCATTCAATTAAAAGGTGGAATTTGTTGGCCACATATTTAGTTTTTACTGTTTCAATCACATGATTATTAAAAATTGTGCAAGTGTTCCCACATTAGGTACATAGAATTACACATGAATCTAACCTTTCTAATGCTGCATCAACATTAATTAATCCTTTTGTTTTCTTCTTTTTATTATGCATGGTTTGTAGTATACATGTACTTGTTTTTACACCCAGAAATGATGATCATTGCAGTTATAATTCAGATTGCAGACACCAAAATTGAACCTGACCAAGGTATAATGTTCTTGAATATTAAGTCTGTTCAACAGGGTAAGTGAGTAACTAGGTAAGGATTCAATGTTGTACAGTAATATGTAAATACAGCATGTATTAATGCACTGTTCGGTACATGTCTAAGTATTTGTCTCTTGTGGATAAAAATCAAAGGACCACTGGTGTGTCATTCTGGGTGAAAAGCTATTATACAGTATCAGTTAACTATTAAAAAAAAAAAAATAAATAGGAATAGGGGAAAATTTAAAACACAGTCCTTTAGAATAGGGGCAGCCAATGCTCATTTGAATTGGGGTGTTAATTAGAAAAAAGGGGGATGCAGGTAGATGTAAATCTCAAGGATACAAGTGGTAAACTCAGGGTCCACTCCACTTTAATCTTTTCTAAATCCTCGCTTAGTTTACAGTGAAATTTGTTTGTTAATTGTTCTACTTTGAACTCTATGTAGATTACTGACTTTCATGATATGAAATGAATTTGTTTGAAGAGTATATAAGTGATACCACATTGTACTCTTAGTCTTTTACAGTATTCACTGTGGAGGTAATGATCCAGGTAGGATTGGGGGGGGGGGATAAAACTCAGTATAAGCTAAAACAAGGGGAAAAAAAAAAACAAAAAAAACAAACAAAAAAAAGGCCCCTTTTGTTTAGAATGGAGGTATGTTCAATACAATCAAGCAATGCCAATGGAGAGATCCTATGTTTGTTTTAATAGAGATATTGCTAAACATGACCTTGGTTTGTGTGTTTGCCAGAAACGATACAGGATTTATCCTCCTTTTGGTGCTGAGAAGGTGTTTACCTCTCTGGAGGGGGGGGGGGATACTTCCAGAAAAAAGTTAGTATCAGTCCATCTGGAAGGAAATAAGTAGGGAAGTTTAGTATTGTCGTGGGTCAGTTGACTTGGTGCTCCCTTGTGGGGTGACTGCAAACGTTTACTCGTTTGCAGCCATTTGGCGTATGCGCACACTAAAGTCAACTGATATGTTAACTAAGTACTATTAATGGGAAATAATTGTTGACTAATGGTTGACACTGATCGAGTGAAAATGTTGTGCTGATGCAAACTGCATTGCTGTGTGACTGGGTTTGATAAATTGGAGAAAAACTGCATTTTGTATTAAATAATTATTGCAGATTGTGTATGTAAACAGGGGCCTACATACTTAGTATATAGGTCCCTGATGTAAATTAGTAAAGATTAACTAAGTAACCGTCCGCGGATTACCCGGGGCGGTCAATTTGTTTATATTTGCTGAATTTGATTGATGATTGATTGATTGATTTGTTGTTGATGTTGAAGTGGGTCTGCCAATGTTGTGTTGATTTGTGCGGCGACCCACGCATAATGCCACGACAATACTCACCACATACAAATAAATAATTATTAACTTTTGGTGGTGTTGAATTTTTTTCTATATAAATAATAACATCTATTTGAAATATAAAATAGATGCATTTATTTTATGAGAAAAGAAATCGGGTTTGATGTATGATATGCAGACTTCAAAATTAAGATCGGGTTCGGGCTTCCTTTTATGCCGGGTTGCTGAACAGGAAAGAGGTCACAGATTAATCAAGAGTTTAGATTGGTAAAAATATGCCGGATTGGCTTTTAAGAAATGTTAATTGCCCACCCACCCATCCCATTCTGTTAGAAGTATTCTTAAAATGTGTTGGGAGTTAAATGATTAAAATGCTTTGTACTTCCTAAATGCATGAGATAAAAAGATTAGCTGAGAAATGCTTAAGAATTATCAAGGCAATTGATACTGCTGTGTTGTTATAATTTGTAGGACGATGGTCTGAGCCTTATTGATGTGGATGAACTGGTACCATCAAGACAGCGTTGGATAGACGATACCAAAGCGGAAATCCTGGATTGACTGCATGGTTGATTGCAAGTTGTTTAGCGTCCCTCTCGAGAATATTTCAATAATGTGGGGCGCCGCCGCTTGCCGATGGAGAGCTGCAATATTTTGTCCTTTGCTTGACACTGGAGGCCGTTGAACAGTGAGGGAACTATTCGTGCCAGCAAGCACATACTGCGACAAGGGACCTCGGTTTATACGGCCACATACAAATAACCGGCGGAATTCTAGGAGGATCCGTCCAGAACGTCGTGGCATAGGCGTATGCGCACACTAAAGTCATCTGATATGTTAACTAAGTACTATTAATGGGAAATAATTGTTGACTAATGGTTGACACTGATCGAGTGAAAATGTTGTGCTGATGCAAACTGCATTGCTGTGTGACTGGGTTTGATAAATTGGAGAAAAACTGCATTTTGTATTAAATAATTATTGCAGATTGTGTATGTAAACAGGGGCCTATATACTTAGTATATAGGTCCCTGATGTAAATTAGTAAAGATTAACTAAGTAACCGTCCGCGGATTACCCGGGGCGGTCAATTTGTTTATATTTGCTGAATTTGATTGATGATTGATTGATTGATTTGATGTTGAAGTGGGTCTGCCAATGTTGTGTTGATTTGTGCGGCGACCCACGCATAATGCCACGACAATACTCTCCACATACAAATAAATAATTATTAACTTTTGGTGGTGTTGAATTTTCTCTATATAAATAATTAAATTTCAACTCTATATACAACCACTTCTCCAGATACGGGTTTTTGACATTATTGATAGCCGCTTCTTCATAAAAATGGAACTCGTAAAATTAATTTACTTTCTTTGTCACTGGTCATTTGCAAAATTTTTTTGATAAAAATCATTCTGATTGTACACACATGTACTCTAATGACTTGATATTGTATTAAAAAGATGCTTGAGTTTCTAATTGACAATATCTATGCTTAAGTTTCTAATTAGCAATATCTATGTGGTTTTTGGAGAACAGGTCTTCCAACAATCTGATGAAATTTTTATAGGTTACAATTGCGCCTCCGTATCTAGCATATCTATTTTTGTAATCATATGAAGCAAAAATTATCAAAAATCTTATACATGAGAAGAGAAAAACAAAACATTTGCGGCTGCCTTCAACTGGACATTTAGATATATCGACAACATATTGCCAATGAACAATAATTATTTCCATTCAGTCGACACAATACGTCATAGTGAGCTTGAAATAGACCTGATCCCAGTACCTCTGATGTTTTGAAGGTCCGTGTTTGTTCTGCTCCTATTTTGATTTAAATATATTGAGGTCGTATTGTCAATTAACAATGGTCAATTCCATTCTTATGTCAATACGATATATCCCAATGAGCTTGAAATAAGATATCACAGATTTTGACACATTTGTTTCATATTTGAATATTTTACTTGAAAAAGGCGTAAATCACAATTTAATTTATGATAAACGGGATGAATTTTCAATCGTCAACTTCCCTTTCTTATGCAGCAATATAGCAACTTGTTTGTCAATAATTTACCTCGTTCTAGAAATTGTACATACGTAGAACATCTTCTTGCGTATCGGATAAACTGAGGGACAAAAATTCCGTATGCAGGTGATGAAGCTGAAACAAGAATATCATCAGTCTCCTTTACAGTGATCAATTCGTAAGTTATATCATCATTACAGTGACCTTGTCAGCAAATACAATTTATCATTAAGTCAAATGCTGACTGACGTTTTTCGTATTTATTGTAAAAAAAATTATATATACACTGAATTGTAGACGGATTTGTCGTAATTTTCGATCATGACAATAGGGAGGTGGGTGTGACTGGTCGGTAGGGGATGTTCACTTCTCCATGGCACCTGATCCCACCTCTGATGTTTTGGAGGATTGTGTCTGCTCTGTCCTGATATTTTATAGTATAATGGACGCTTGAACTTAAATACTGTTAGCTATCTCGAAATATTTCATACAAGAGAATCTGACATATCTGTTTCATTTTTGAATAGTTAAACAGAAAAAGACATTAATGGTAATCTTACAGCAAAACTTGCCGATGAACATGATGACTTTAACTTTCTATTATTATGCAGCATTATATCTTTTACCATCATTACCTGCATACGGGGTTTATATCTCAGTTTATACTCAAGAGCATGATATACGTATGAACAAGTTCTAAAACGAGGTAAATTTTTGACAAACAAGTTGCTGAAACAAGAATATTAGCAGTCTATTAAAAGTCATCATTTCGTAAATTCTATGGTCGATACAATGACATTTAGGCAAATACAGTTTATCATTAAGTCAAATACTGACTGACAATTTTTTTTCAGTCTAATTGATAGGCTCTTATATACACAATGAATTGTCTAGGAATGCACAAGAGCATTCGTTATTATGAACAAGATGCACGCATTTCCTGTCGAGCTCTTTTGCTCTCCATTGGATTGCTGTCCCGTCCGGGTAACTGAATAATTCAGAAAGAATTAATGACTCAGCATGTAATATGTAATTAAAATGGGTCAATATTTATAAAAACAACACGTCATTTATTGTATGAAATAATTTTTTCAACAATGAAATTTACAGAATGGTGACTCTAATGGAATCATTGATTGATTGAATGATTGTATATTGTTTAACGTCCCTCTCGAGAATTTTTCACTCATATGGAGACGTCACCATATGCCGGTGAAGGGCTTCAAATTTAGACCTATACTCGGCACTCAGGGCCATTGAGCAGTGAGGGTTCTTTATCGTGCCAGCGCCTACCGTGACACGGGACCTATTTTTAAGGTCATATCCGAAAGACCCGGGACTTTCACTTCTGATGCCGAGCGCTTGGCGAAGGAACAGTCACTACCTATTTTTACGTTTTAGGTTTGACGCGGCGCCGGGAACGAGAATCGAACCCGGGCCTCCCGATCACGAAGCGAACGCTCTTCCACTAGGCTACCGTGAACGGTCTGGAATCATTGATATTTTTGACTTGTTATAACTTTCGAAGATTAGAAGGTGATTTGCGAAGACCATGCTTTTATGTATCGAATCAACTAAGAGATATATAGAGGATATCTATATTGTGTGATTTGATATTGGCTTTATCCAACGAGTTGAAATGGCGTATATATTCGCGAGGCTTGAGGAGCGAATATACACCATTTCAACGAGATGGATAAAGCCAATATCAAATCACACAATTAAAGATGTTCTATTTATCTCATCGGACTTTCGTTGTAACAAAACTTTGAGATTTTCCCTGCGAAACTACATGAATGATTGCAAATTCAAATTGATGACGTATAACTTGACGACGTAGCACCGTTGATGTTGACATGCTTCGAAAGAAAGTAGATCGTGTTCAAAATTTAGAATTTTTGCTATCTGCGTCTTTGAAAACATTATGTGACAATTGCTGGAGCTTTATATCAAATAAACTTCTGACTGAAAGTTGTAAGGACCATGGGATCGTGAAAATTAACTCTTTGTACGGTGGCAGTACAAAACGTGCTAGGCAAGACTCGGCTAGGCCTGCATGTAGATTTATTGTTGATCCATGGTAAGTTACACCTACATTACTAGGTAGTCATACGTAGTATAATGTAAGAAAGCATTATTGAAGATGTTTAAGGAATCTTATAACAACTTAACTGCTAGGCTTGGGGGGGGGGGGGGGGGGAGGGTAACATCTGTCTTCAAGTAGCCAATACAGATTCCTTAATAAAATAAGACACTTCTTTGACATATACGAGTCTTTTTCTTGCTTACATTATTGCTCTCCATCAATCATGTAATAAGGGAAATAATTTTCACTAATAAAATTTTCAATAAAATAAGTAAAATTTTGGAGCGAGGAATCGTGTCAAGACCGGAAGTGCTATTGATAAAGCATCTACCAGTTGATAAAGCATAAGTTTAAGTATAACATCAACACGTATGAGATAAAGTAGCAAATTCAGATGATAGTAGTAATTAATAAATAGCACACTATGTTTCTTGATGCTTTTAATCCTACTAAGTAAATTTATAGTTTATACCATAGCTTGCATAACAAATTTTAAGCTCAAAATTACATTAAACAATAGACAATTCTTTTTTACGTTGACGAAACATAAGCAATTTTAAACAATGTATTTTACTAGATTGTCTTCTGTGAAAGATTAATTTTAAAGAAATAATCTACATTCTATCTATTTCTCTTATTTCAAACAATTTAACAATAGATTTTTTTTTGACAATTTCTGACAGATTTCTTGGAACTACATAAAATGACTTTTAGCATTTCAATACAAATGAAAGAATACAATTTTAAATCATATTCAATAAAATCAACTCTTATTTGTATTATACAAGTTATCTCTAATATAACTAAATAGTTTGATATGGCATTATAAAAATAAAATAAATTCAATTCAATTCAATTCAATTCTTTATTGGCACTAAAGCACATATTTATATACAAGAATGTGTTGTTACCATATACATGTATTACAAAATATTATACTATTGTAAGCTTGTTTCTAATATCAAAACAGTCTCTGATATATAGACAGATTTGTTTCGTAGATACAAAGTTATGTGGATTAAGCAAACAAGATAAGTTATTAAAATTTAGTAACCTTGAATACTTTTTTCTGACATTTTTATACACAGGACAATCAAGTAAAAAGTGTTTTTCATCTTCAACAATAGTTTTACATTGGAAACAAAATCTATTTTCTCTAGGAATGACAGGATTACAATATCTACCTGTTTCTACATACAACTTATGTGCACTTATTCTTAACTTGGAAAGATAAGAAATTAAATTCTTATGAAGTTGAAAACACAAGTATGGTTGGATTTCCAGTTTCTTAGCATCATAGTTGAATAATGTACTATAAAATGACAGCTTACCGCATTGAGTATTGTTAATGGATTGGAGTTCAGAAAAAAATTTATTTTCAAAGAAATTTTTAAGTTTAGGACTAAAAGTTTTAAAATCTGTGTCAAAGTTAAAACCCAACATCTTCTGTATTGATTTTACACAACTTTGCCAACATTTTTTATTTTCACTGGCCAATCGAGTATCTTCCAAGTAAGCATTCTTGAGTAAGACATTGCAATTATTATTTGTTTTTGTTAATTTTTCCAATCTGGAATAATATTTAAAAGCAAAATTTTGGTATGTACAGGGAAAACACCTAATTCAATTTTTGTTGCTAAGTTTGATGCTTTATTATGGACACCTAAGATGTTTTTTAAGATAAAATTTTGGACTTTTTCAAAAGAAGTTTTATCAAAATTATTGGGATTTGTATTAAAATCAGAGATCCAAATTTCTGAGGAGTATGTTAAAATTGGAACAATAATTGATTCATATAGCTTTAACCACAAGCTGGGAGAGAGATTTGAGCCAAAGGGTAGTTTATGCTTTAAGGCAAAATAAGCTTTTCGGGCTCTGGCAGCAAGGTCATCACAAGCATGTTTTAAATTGCCATTTGACTGTAAAAATATACCAAGATATTTGTACTTATCAGTAATATTTATATTATTATTGTTATAATAAAATGCATAATATTTCTTTATTTTTCTTGTAGAGCAAATCATAACCTTTGTTAATCTGTAACTTGTCATAGGTGAATTCATTTCCATATATATTTCTGATTCTACGTTAAAGAATGTAATGCAGTAATTCCACAACTGACACAAAATTACTTGATTTTAATCTAAATTTCCTCATTATAAAGCACAATACAATATCACAGTATCAGTGGAGATACAAAACATTCTGAAATTTTAATTTTGTCTAGCAGAGATTCGATCTTGTGAACACAAGAAAATTTGACAATTATCTACGAAAGTTTAACAAGGGTTCAATGAAACAATTTTTATATAACTTGGAGACATCTCTTATCGTGTGAAACTAAGGTTCCTTTCTAACAAAATTAATTTTCCCAATTCATAAAAAAGCGAAACTGTGTGAATCTCAGTTTTCAATTAGCACTTAGCAGAGACATCCCAAGGAATCGCCGACAGTGTTTAATTTCTAAAGGACCTAGTCAACACAACCGTGTCTGTTAGTGTGAACTTTTTAATGCCGAAAATAAACGCTTTTTGTTCGTGAGAATAAGAAATATTTTCTTGTCAATTTTTCTTCATTTTTTATTTCAAAGTTCAAACTATGTCTAACAATTTTTGACCTAAAGAGTTGAGGTGTTTTGAGGCTACTTACTTTGATTATGCTTAGGTTGCAGTACAGTCATAGAAATAGATTTAAAACGAATACAATTAATGTAAATCTTATTGATTGCAGGGTATATGCATCATATGTAGTCCGATATGGCATGGTTTGCATATACATTAAGTCTTTCATATTTTTTTTACCCATTTGATTGTAATATTACTTGTAGTATTGGTAATGAATGGCTCATTATTAAATAAAAAAAAGGTAAGAATGTACCCTGAATAATTGTTACCCACGAC
>NW_026927918.1:0-31249 GCF_032062105.1 Saccostrea cuccullata
ATTCAACTTCTTCTATAGTATCAAATTTAAATTTTTCCCTACTATACTACATTAACCTTATTTGACCCTTATCCTTACAAAAAATGGGTCGGCCCTTCAATGATCATATTCAGTAAATTATATAAAGTTATGTCTGAAAAAAGAGACCGCTATTCCTGTGTGCCCAGAGAAAATAAATATAGAGTTTCCATCATTGGATCAGGTGATCGGATTCGGCCTTCAGAAGTTCGATTGATAAAGTATTAAGGCAGAAAATTGAAAAATCTCGAATAACCCCGGCCCGGGTTTGCTTACCTAGTTTTACCAACACTCGTAGCGAACACCCCTGCCACCTAGCGTTATAATGCGGCACTAAATTTTGACAACTTGTCTTCATTGAATATGCTTCATTCTTTGTGTGATTGAATTCACGTTCGTAATAGAGATAATCATTTAAGAAACTGTATCAATTTAAAAGAAAGTAAAATGAATTTACAAGAATAAAGCAACATAGAAGTAAGGGCAAAATGAAGAAGGATAAAAGTCAAAGTGAAATGTAATAAAGACGAATATGAAAACAATAAAGTGACATATAATTACAATAATAACAAAGCATAAAGAAGTAGTCAGAATAAGAATAAAAGCAAGATACATAGACTTTTGGCGGTAATTCCCTTCCATAAAGAACCAGGATTGGACTGCTTCTAATTAATGCTAAAAGTCATCTGAATGTAAGTAAATCTTTAAAATAAACATAACCATCGAATCAGTGTGGTGAATTAAAAATGTGTGAACTATCAATATTATAGACAAGATCGAATGCACAAATTAAAATCGATGACTATTATTAATATCAAAAAGGTCTTCAACAAAGTTGCTAAGTATTATTATTCTTATCTTATAGACAGTTCAAATATTTGAAATAAAATTATTTATTTGTCCTTTATATGTGGGAGTACCATCCATAATGCATTATATATTAGTTATTTACAGACAGACAGAAGGTCAGGCGACGTACATCATAGTATTGTGTAAGCTTTTCTTGTCTCTGACCAGTAGAGCTAAAATTAAGTAAAATAAATCTAAAACTTCTCCTGATGTCCATTTTTAAAAAAAAATCTATGTCCTGAGAATTAGAAACAATTTTTATCTTAACTTTGATATTGATGAAATTGTAAGGTTATATTCTTTACTTTTTTGCGAAATTTTCTTCCAAAAATACTTCACCTCTCTCTTTATGACACCCGCTGACAGTGAGGGTATTTTATTTATTTATTTATTTATATTTTTGAACCGCAAAGTTGGGACGTGTTTGCTGAAACACCCTGCATTTTACCTTTCAAGTTTTGACGTACGTGTCTAGCTGTTTGTGCATTATCATTCCCACTGTCGTGATCCCGTGCCGGATTGGACAAAACAAGATGGCGGAGGGAACAAATCGAAAAAGGTAGGTACCTGAGATTTCGGTAAATATCCCCCGTTAACCGTCAGATATGCTTGATTCGAAAATACTGTCGAATTCCTAGTAAAATGTTTATTAGTGTGTTTAATTGCTACTTTTCCTATCGTCTCTTAAACTTGAACATTTAACGACTGAAGACTGCAGAATTTCTCCGATTGAGTTTGAAGCGGCATGGAGTTGTTTTTTTCTTCGATTTTGACAGTTTAATGCATCCAGCAGCAGGAATGTGGCTAAGAAATGATACTTTGGAGTAATTCTTACCCGTTGTTATATGTTTATTTGTTATAACCCATTTTATTATAAAAATATTTCGATTTAAAAATGTTGACACGTGCTGGATTGGAATCGGTTAATATTAATGGAAATTGTGCCGGATTAGACTGCATTTTTGGTGCCGGATTGGATGTTGTTCATGATAGTCAATTATGTAATAACTTTTTTCTCTTTTATTTTTTAAGCTATGGATGCATAGTTCAATGAAATACCAGGAGGAATTTAATAAAGCTTATCTAAGCATCTGCACTCAGGATTTTGTAGAGATGACACTTCATAAGCACATATAAGAATTGACCATGAAGCAGCAGAGAGGTATCGATGCATTATCCACGGCAGCTGCTACAGGTGGAAGTTCAACCTACGACGGTACATGTACATCAAAAACAGGCATAGAGAAATTCAGAAAGTCCGAAGAACAGACACTGACCAAAATATTTTTAGGATCTTAGATAGGTATATCTGTGATTATTTCAAATTCAAAACAATTGTACTGATTTCTCTCATTCATATTGATTTTTTATATTATTTTTCTTTCGCGCATTTTACTTTTTTGTTTGTTATGTTCATGACTGTTATTTTATTAAATTTTAACAAAAAATGTCAGAAATTTTCTTCGTCTTTTTTGAATATCTCTTCCCCGTAGTAAATAAAGGAATGCCTTTGTAACCATCGACACTTTTTTCTAGCAAGTTACTATTTTACTAAAATTTATTGTAAACAATTTTACGGTAAGTTCATTTAATTTGCCGTACAACAGAAGAAACATTTTGATTTTGTCTTCTGAAATACAACCAAATCTGAAATTCTAGTATTCTACTCGATCATGTTCATGGTTTTGTACAGTACATCCACGAAGCATCGTTTTTGAAAGGGGGGGAGCCTTAGAAATTTCAATTTCAAAGCCAACTTCTTTCAGTAACAATTTTTTATACAACATTTACCTTATATCACAAAAAGTTGGGGGCCATCCAGCCCTTCAATGAACATTTACTATAGCATAAGTAATGTTGTTTCAGACTTATTAATTTCAACTTAATTTTAATTCATCAAAAATTAAATCAATTACATTACTTAAAATGTAATAATTTACACATTAACAACGAAACATTTGAAGTTAAATTACATCGATATCGGGATCAAGTGTTAAACTGCAATCTGAAATCAAAAATTAAAATAGGCCTAACTTCGAAAATAAAGAACACATACACATTTTATTTAAATGATATGTTTATTATGTTAAACTAATTTAGAAATACATAGAGAAAGTAGTTTATTTGCATTAAATTATAAAATTTTACTAGCGTACCCTAAAGCACTCTTTTGTACTAGCGTACGTAAGTACTCTGTTAAGTAGGATCGAATTTCGCCAATGGCAAACTCTCGGGCCTTTCCTACTAGCAGTCTAAAAATTACCTCGAATGTACATGTACTACATAGACGCCATGACAACCCCCCTTTTCACAAACTTTGAAATAAATGTTGGAAGACCTCTTATCTGTGGAGTATGAAGTTTAACTTTATTGACTGCAATGATATTACCAAAAATATACAAGAGAAGGGACTTCTAAACAATTCAATCCTATATTCAAATAAACAGGAAATGTACATGTATAAATTTTTAACACCCGTTGATGATGATACATTTAAGGCTGTTTTTCTGACCTCTGATGGAAAGGCCCTACTAAGTAACATGATGCAATTTCGGATTTCGCCTCATGTGCATGATGAAATTCTCGTATGCTTAAGGGTTTTGCGGACGATTCCTCTTGCTTACTAACGGTTCCTCCTTTCCTTTTTTTTGGCCCCACGAGCTCTTTGGGGTTTACCAAAACAGTGGTCTCTGTAAAAGAAATATGGGTACAATAAAATTTGACATAAAAAGAAACAGGAAAAAAAAATATTTTTAATCGAGGGGGGGGGGGGGTTGACCATAACTGATAACAATCTTACTTCGGTAAGATAAGCTATATTATTCAAATTCCTCCTTCTCGTATATTTCATTAAACGAATCATCCATATCTTAAAAAATTAAAGATAAAAAAAGTTATTACATAAATGACCATAATGAACATCATCCAATCCGGCACCAAAAATGCAGTCTAATCCGGCACAATTTCCATTAAAATTAACCGATTCCAATCCAGCACGTGTCAACATTTTTAAATCGAAATATTTTTGTAATAAAATGGGTTATAACAAATAAACATATAACAACGGGTAAGAATTACTCCAAAGTATCATTTGTTAGCCACACTCCTGCTGCTGGATGCATTAAACTGTCAAAATCGAAGAAAAAAACAACTCCATGCCGCTTCAAACTCAATCGGAGAAATTCTGCAGTCTTCAATCGTTAAATGTTCAAGTTTAAGAGACGATAGGAAAAGTAGCAATTAAACACACTAATAAGCATTTTACTAAGAATTCGACAGTATCTTCGAATCAAGCATATCTGACGGTTAACGGGGGATATTTACCGAAATTTCAGGTACCTACCTTTTTCGATTTGTTCCCGCCGCCATCTTGTTTTGTCCAATCCGGCACGGGATCACGACAGTGATTCCAGTCCTGAAAAACTTTTACATTGCTCTACTTATAATGTACAAACTCTGACCCTTTTTTTTAACACGTTTGTTCCGCTTAAATGCAACCCGGCTCTCTCTTTCACTTTGTTGCAATTTCATGTTGTATCCATATTTTATCCACCTAAATCCCAATAAATACCTATATACCCCTAAGACAATAATTATTATTTTCAAAAGAAAAAAAATCCGAAGTATTATTCATAATGTACCCTAAACTTTTTTTCTGATTTAGAGATGGGATGGGTTCTTCCCCTACGCCTCAATGATAAATTCTCTAGTGCGATTTACCTGTTACTGAAAGTCTTCATATGGGTACCTGGATAATGTGCAGTACATGCATTTCCTCTCCATTGCTCATTACTCTTTATGATGTTTACCTTATATATATAAAAAACTTTATTTTATTTTTGAACTATAAATCCTATCTTGTGAAATTTCTTGAAATGCAATGATGCACCGGCGTTTTCCCCTTGAAATTTTTGTCAGGAAATAAAAATACGTACAGTAACATTTTGATGAAACGTGTTCCATTCTGTTCCATAAGAATGGTTTGTTGAAGAACTTAATTTTAATGAGGACATTGATGTATATCCTCCATCATCAATATGTCTCAATGTTACGTGATGGATAATATTCCATTCCCGTCGTTCAAGACGCACAAAACAGCCATCTTGAAGCACTAGGTGTAGGTCGCAAAAATGTTGTCTGGGTGTACTAAGGGCCATATCCATGTGACAATTCTCCGACTCGTGATCCTGGAGATGCCGATATGGACACCCAAACGGCACCGTGAGATAAAATCCAACACTTACTGTTCCGCCTCTCTCCAAGTATACAGTGGAGGGCACAGTCTGTGAGAATGAGACAGCATCTTAAAAGTTACAATTACATGTACTGTATTATGCAGCAAAGATTTTATTCTCTCACTGAGTCTATTTCAATAGCTCATAGATACGACTTTGAGCAAAAGATCATTATACACCTGACCCTAGGATCACGAAACATCTTAAACTTAAGTTGAACTATCTCTGTTGCAATTATATGATTTAGAAAACAAACATTCCTCTTTTAAATGCTTTCAACATTGCTTTGATAAATTGTTGCTGATTTCAAATTAAGAGTTTTTGTATACAAGTAATGTAGATCACAAAATTTTCGCTTCACTTAATTTTGAGAGTTTTTCATTTACCCTTCATTAGCGAGACAAAATTTTTCACGAATTTTGGCTATTGCTCTGTATAATCTTAAGAAATACGAATTCAGTTTTCGCGAAAATAAAGTTCTCTTTATTAATAAATAGCGATTTAATTACAGTATGATTGAAATTTTGAATGAAGTCTAAGTATGTTTCACTATCCGGGGACATGTACTTTTAAAATAAAGTAAATTTTGTTTTAAAAAGTATTCATTTTGAATACTTAACGAAATTATCTTTTCTTTTCCGTGATCCTTTTTTTCCAATGCGCGAGTTTTTCACCAAAAAAAAAAAAAAGAAAATAAAAAACAGAAAAACAATATTTTTTATCGTAGAATACACTGTAAAAAAAACTACATGTAGTTAATGTCACGAAGAAAACTAGTAGATTCACTGTCCATACAATCACTACCTTAATAGTAGTTTTACCAGATATTGGTATATTTACTAGATATATTTACTAGGTATCTAAGTATCTATACGACCCCCGCTCCACAACTCACTATCTTAACCAGTAAACTGAAAGTTTACTAATCACGACCAACGCTTTACGAAACACACTAGTTAAATTCACTAGGTTTTTCTTTCAGTGTATATTAATTTTTATCCTTATGGATTTCTATTCTGTAGATTTACTTCATGATCATGCATGATCAGGTATATTCTCAGACTAGTACATAATTATTAAATTTACGTGTTTTAACAAAGTTTTGTTTGAATGGCTCTTTGTTGCTAAAAAAGTAAGACAAGTCTAGGTCAACTTTAAAAATCCACTTCAAAAGCCATCTTGTGAAACGTTTTCGTGCTCGCACCTGTATTCCAGCAAAGAAGCCGCTACTGGTAGGAGACAGCTGCCCAGCATGATTCGATCTGGTCTTTGTTTGAACCGCACAAGAGATCTGAAACAAAAGTTTAAACGGTAATAAATATTAGTTCATTCTACTTTTTTCAAATATGATTGTGAGTTACTGGAAAATCTGATCGTCCTTTTTTTTAAGAGACGGGGAATCACACCATATACAATTCATTTATGTTATTAATTTGCATCATAAATCAAACAATTTTAACTAGAACTGTCCAAACGGGACAAAATACCCCCGCTGGGTTTTCAGAAGTGCTAAACCATGAATTTTTTATGGATGTAAGAGAAGAGAGAAATGCTAAAACATTTTTAGTGCAAATGTAATTGCTCATTATATTTTTTATAATTGAAACGAAGACGCAGCCTAATAAAACTAGAGGTACTGTGAGCAATGAGCTCACTAAATGATACCCCCCGCCTCCCATATGAATATATTGGCAGTATCCATGTTTTGCTCTGGAAAATCCAAAATATATGTCAGATCAAAAAGTAAAATAGGAGGTGCACAATGGCAATATGTAATAAAGATTCTGTGAAAGTTTCATCAAATTTCATTCAGTGGTGTGAGAGGAGTTGCGGATAACAGATGGGTACCCCAAAGCGTAACTAACGGACGGACGGACGTACAGACGGACGGAAATACCGATTACTATATACCCTCCCGCTTTTCAAGCGGGGGGTATAAAAAATAGACTAAATATACGGACCAGACACGAATCATGAACTTTTTCTGTCAGTGACCTTAAACTTGCATAAATGACCTTGGTTCAAAGTCATGACACAGCCTCAGGTCATAAGCAATGTTTGTGTGAAGTAGTAGATTCAAGTTTTTCAATAATAAAGAAAGATATGGACCGGGCACAAATTATGAAATTTTTCTTCCAGTGACCTTGAACTTCCTCAAATGACCTTTGGTCAAGGTCATGACACACCCTTAGGTCATGAGCAATCTTTGTGTGAAATTAGAACCTACCAATTTTATCCATACGAAAGATATGGACCAAACACGAACTATGAAATTTTTCTTCCAGTGACCTTGAACTTCCCCAAATGACCTTGACCCAAGGTCATGACACAACCTTAGGTCATGAGCAATCTTTGTGTGAAATTAGAATCTACCAAGTTTATCCATAAGAAAGATATGGACCGGACACGAATTATGATTTTTTTTCTTCCAGTGACCTTGAACTTCCTCAAATGACCTTGGGTTATGGTCATGACACACCCTTAGGCCTTAGCAATCTTGTATGGAGTAGTAGATTCTAATGTTCCTCCGTAAAAAAGATATGGACCGGACACGTTTGCACAGACAGACGGACAGCTAGACAGACGGACGGACGGATAGCTAGACGGACGGACGGACAAAGTGATTCCTATATACCCCCCCCAACTTCGTTTGCGGAGGGGGGTATAATAACACCGAAGTTTGACAAACTCGACAGCTCAGTACACAGATCGATAACGTTGAGAAGAGAATCGTCTTGCATCACCTTAGATGGAATTCGAAGTCCATTTTCACTTTTCAGATGTGTTGTAGCTATCTCTGCACCTGATACCAGCGATGAAATGTATACTGTTTGACCATCTATATACCAGTAAACACGATATAACATGGATGAATCGGAGGATGGGGTAAAGCTGCATTTAAAGTAAAGTTTTTCTTTCGCGATTCGTCCCTCTAAGTATTTTTCTGTCCCAACCTCAACTGTTGGTCTTTCAAGAGTTTGTGCACTGCTTAATGAGTAACCTGCGAAGGGAAATTACAATATAACGTCTAGAAATATGCTAATAAGATAGGACATTATCTCAACAAATTGGGGACATATTGAAAACCAAGGAATTTTCAATTAAATTATTTTATGCCTTTATGCCTTTATGGTACCATATAAGAGCCGGCAAAGGCATTCGCGTCGGAAGCAAATGGGGGGGGGGTTAAGTGAGAAAAAAATTCAAACCCATAAAAAACTTGACGAGCAAAAAAAAGGGGGGAGGGGATCTTCCATTGTCCAAACTCGAAAATCCTATTTCGTGGGGAGCAACTTTTTTCAATACCAACTTCTTTCAGTACCAAATTTTCTTCCAAACACTACCAGTACCAGTTATCCCTTTCTTGGCCTAAACTAGAATAGAATATTTTTTTTAGAATATTTATTCAACCAATTTGGGCCCACAGTGGAGCATACAGAACAGTGTCCAAAATCATCACAGTTATACATATACAAAACAGAACAAAACAAACATTGTATAATGAACAGAGAGTTAGTTATCTTCTTTTAGGATGTATAGAATGTACATTATAAGTGGCCTATGTATAATATCTGCAATATGCCTATATTGAACTATGTTGTTTTCTCTTATTAAAATTTGCATTTAAAAGTTGGCATAATAAAACAACAAACTCAGAATCTTCATTTGACATAATCCATGTAAACAGGTCAACATTGTTAAGCAGTATCAAATTAGGAAAGGTTTTAAAGATTTTATCTAAAAACTCTCTTCTTGAGTCATTATAAAGTGAACATTCTAGCAAAAAATGCAATTCATCCTCAGTTGGACTTGAGGTGCAGTAACGACAGATTCTCTCACACCTGGGAAGAATTTCATTTTTACCACATTTATTAATTTTCCTTTCATATCTACCCGTTT
This sequence comes from Saccostrea cuccullata, assembly GCF_032062105.1. Classification (NCBI taxonomy): domain Eukaryota; kingdom Metazoa; phylum Mollusca; class Bivalvia; order Ostreida; family Ostreidae; genus Saccostrea; species Saccostrea cuccullata. Next base: position 9,003 of record NW_026927918.1, read on the forward strand.
CCACCCTTAAACAATGATTACTAATTCTGAATTTTGTGAGAATTACCCGATTGTCTCGGTTTTTCATATTCAAGTATTTTTCAAAATAAAAAGACCTTTTATACTTAAAATATGTATTTAATTTACCAAAGCCTTCCAAATAATTGGTACGAATATCGTTCCAAATGTTTAAAAAACTATTACTGAGTTGTCTTTTCATGTACAATTTAAATTTGTTTTCACTTAGTTTTTTACAAAGGGACAAATCAATATTAAGTTTTTCACCGTAGAATAATATACTGGAGTACCAATCACTGTTGATGATGTTTGATTTGCACTCATTGAGAGCTGCTTTCAGTAGGTTAGATGATGTATGTTCTAGTCTATACCAGTACATGAATATTTGCTTTAACATGTCTATATATAATGGGTACCTCCCTAGTTCAGAATAGATTCCTACATTTGTACAAGATTTAGATACACCCATAATGTATTTACAGAATTTCATATTGAGTTTTTCAACTTCCCAATCTTTAAATATATCAAAAAGAGGGATATTTTTCCTTTTTGGAGTAATATCAATAATGCTCCAGTTCTCACAGCCATATAAAGCTATAGGTTTAATACAGTGATCAAATATATGTAAAAATGTTTTTAAGGAGGGGTTAGCATTTTTCACATCCCTATAGAATTTAAAGCATGCCTTTAAACTTTTCTGATACAGTTGTTTTTTGGCTTCAGTAAACTTTCCATTGTTTTCAAGAGTTATCCCTAAATATTTATATTGTTTTACACATTCTATAATGTCATTACCAAGTTGGAATGCTTCCTTCAGTAATTTACCAGAGTTATTAAAAATTATTACCTTTGTTTTTTTTATGTTTACTTCTAGACACCACTCACTACAGTAATCATGGAGAAGATTGAGTTTACATTGAAGATCTGATTTTGAATTGGACAATAAAACAAGGTCATCTGCATACAGGAGACATGAAATCATTTCTTTATCTAGAGTAACAGAAACAGAATTATGATCCAAAATACTTGGGAGGTCATTTATAAAGAGTTTAAACAAATTTGGACTAAGGACATCCCCTTGTCTGACCCCAACCCCAGATGTGAAAAAATCTGTCATTTTATCATTTACTTTCACACATAATCTATCATTCTTATACATAGATTTTAAAATTCTGTAAAAATATCCATTTATATCCTTTGATTGCAGTTTATACATAATGCCAACATGGATAACTTTATCAAAAGCCTTTCGAAAATCAACAAAACAAGCATATAATTTCTTATCACCAGTCTTGAGATATTTGTTGAGTAAACATTTTAACACAAATATATGATCTGAAGTGCGAGATTTCTTGGAGAACCCTATCTGTGATTTATGAATAGTATCATTTTCCAGCAAAAAATTGTCAAGTCTATTATTATACCCCCCGCTTGAAAAGCGGGAGGGTATATAGTAATCGATTCCGTCCGTCCGTCCGTCCGTCTGTACGTCCGTCCGTCCGTGTTTACGAGAGTGCATTTATTGGGTATTTTTCATGCCAAGATTGTACTTATTGGGTACTTTTTGCTTATTGGGTATACCCAATAAGAAGTGTCGCTGAATATGCTTAAAACACCCTAACTGGGTATTTGCAGGTTTGTACCCAACAAAACTTGGACACGACGATTTGTCCAAAAAAGTGTCCAAAAACGTTGCTTTCACGGACGCACCGTGTTTTGTTGTTTCAGTTTTACATTCGGAACTCTAAATTCTCGAGAGTTCCGAAAATCAACTTCCGTTGATCCTGATCATAACAACGTTTGTTTTCATGGAAAAAAATATGGCGACTAAGAAACACAATGTCAGCAAGATTTTCTGATTGACAAGAGAAAAGGTAAGTTTATTCGATTAATATCTATCCATTGCTGGGTTCTTGTTTAAGGAAAATAGATTTTAATGTAATTTTGAAAACAATTGTGCACAAAATTAAAATAGATATTTCGGAACAATTAATCCTAAGTTGCACTTGTTTGTATTTTGAATTTTCTCTGTCTTTTTAACTCTCTTGAGGGCGAGAAGTATTTAGTAAATGATCGTATATTGTTAGATAATCTTTAATAAATCGAAAGTGTTTATTATTTAATTTTATATCATAATCAACTAAGTATGTTCTGACAATGTATATTGGAAAGGGAAATGAAAATTTTAACAATCGTGTGTTCATAAATCAGCTGTAAATTATCGGTTCATGTAGACAGTATTATAATCGCAAAGTGAGCTGAGATGATGATAAATGGGATAATTGACAACAACTAAATAATTGTAATTAAGTTTATCTCATCTGAAATGTAACTTAAGAAATTCATTGTATTACTGAAAAACTTTCAGTCAAAACAGTGCTTCTTTCTGTCTTTGATTTTGACTCAAATCAAAAAAGTGCTAAATCTAAAGCAAACTAGCATGGCGCGGCGCCATGCCCTTTTTTCTCGGCGCCATGCCCCTTTTTCAAGCGCCATGCCCTTATTTCCTAACCCAATATTAATAAATATGCCCAGTTTAGGCAATATTCCTTTGCTGTTCTGTTTATTCAGTGCATGCTGATAATCCCTTTGTTTAAACAACGACAGGAAATAACTTCACGCTTGAACGCACGCACACAGCCACCTGGCTAATTAACATGCCTCAGGCTGTCAGGGTAGAGGATTTAACTTGAGAAACTGTCATCTGATTGCATTGATTATGCAAGAATTAGCCCAAGACCAAAGATAAATAAACTTGTAAATTATTAACTAATAAAAATCAGGATCGTTTTTTTTATAAACCGAAAGTAGAATAAAACACATAGTTCAACTTGAAGAAAAAACGGATATTTTATCTGAATAAAATACTTACAGTGTACCAACAAAACTGAATGTGATGTGATAAAAAGGCTTAAAAACAACAAACTAAGTTAGTTTCTTTGATTGAACTGATAGATTTGACAAGCTGAGGGTCAAAGTTTCTAATTAAAGTCAGAGTTTTTTTTTTTTTAAAACAAATTATGCATGGCAGTAAGACCAGTTTTCACATGATCCTGTTGGTAGAATATTTTCCAAGTAAAGAGAATGGTCTCTACATGTATTTTTCAAAATGCCCATCCCCCCTTCCCTGAAAAAAGTATTTTCCTTTAATGTTTAAATTGACTGTACTTGTAAACAAATAACAGTCCAAGCAGGTAAAAAAAAAACAATCATACCTCCAAACTTTAATAATTTTTGCACCTGTTTCAGCTAGATTAATACCATTACTTTCTCAAGTGTAACCTTACTACTTTTTTTATTGAAGAAATTGGATGTAAATGCCTTTTTATATTCTTTTTGTTTCTGAATCAATAATTAAAACATTGTTTAAAAAAAGAATGGAAAACAGATATATGAATGTATCTTTAGATAACTTGTTTTAAATAAAGATTTCAATATGAGAGGATATTAAAAGTAATTAAACATGTTAAAGTATGTAAAAATTAAAAAATGTTAAATATAATTTCAATGACATTAACATTTGTTTTCAAAGTGCCCTCTTGAGATCCTGTCGCGACACAAAGTGCCCTTTTGATTCCTTGATTACCATGCCCTTTTTAGGGTCTAGATTTAACACTTTTTTTTTTTTTTAAAAATGAGTGTCTGCTTTATTTTGATTTTTTTTAAATAATTGTTTTTGTCATTTGTTTTAATTAATTTAAAACAATACTGAAATTGATATAGGGCTACTATAACTATTTCACATGATGGGTGTGTAATTAGCATCGCGCTACACCCGGGGCTTCCATTTCTGAGGATGGGGCTAGTGTTTTTCTGCACTGAGGAATCCCCTTGGACTATTAGGAATTTTAAAATACACATGCAATACATGAAAAGCACCACAGGTATTTTCACTCTTTTTTGCTATTAAGTTCCCTAATATGGAAATATTCTAGACAGCATGCTCATATTATCCATAAATCTCCACAACTGCATCCATTTTGCAGTACTACAAGACTGATTTACTTAAAAACGATCTTTTATATCCTAATTTGAATTCCCCCCTTTCCTTTGTTTATAATATAGCAATATTTGCTTGTACATATATGCCTCTCAGATATCTCATTATTAAATTATATACATTCACTCAATCAGCTCAATGATAAGTGTCATGCAATTATGTAGCGTTTTTCTTTTAAAGCCATATATGGCGTAACTGATCAAAAAATAAGCTTTTCATACAATTCGGAGCACGGAGAACGCCTCGTTTTATCTGATAATACGATTTTATCTTCTCTGTAATGTGTTATTTAAATCTTTTGTATTTTCTTCCAAGTCGGAGAAAATTCCGAGAATCCAAATTAAATTTTGCTATCTTTATAACGCAATTGACTTAGATTTTGTAATTTACGGAAAATTTCTATCTTTATCATGTTTATATAAAGTAATGATACAAATAATAAGTTCTTATAATTTTAGTCTAATAATTTTCATTGTACAAACGCCATATTTGGCTTTAAATGATTCAAGATGAAAACAAAATGATTTTTGATTCGTTTTAATTAGACAAACTAGTGAATGACCAGAAAAGGAATATTTAAAATCTTTTTTTGAAATCATTAACTTATATATCATTAAATTTTACTAGCGAAAATTAAATTAAACTTTAATTTTAAAAAGAATCATCTGTAGTTAATACCCTGACTTTTTTCACGATGAACTTTTTTTCAATGTTACTTTTTAATTTTTGCCTTTATATTTGGGCTTGTCGCTTTTTACTCGGGGATAGTAACTTTATTGCTACAAAGCTGTGGATTAGTACTTGATTTCCTTTATTGCACAGCGATGACTATGATTTAATAGCACAAAAAGCTAATGGGTTTACGTATGTGAATTTATGATTAATGCTTACTTGTGATTTTAGGATAACTGGAGATAATGATTCCTTTTTTCCATTGATATTACATAAATATTTTCCTAAGTATTATGTTACAATAAATTGGTTTAGATTTTTTTTAATAAAAGTAATCAATAATTACAATGGAAATTAAAACCATAATCATGTTCATTGAGGATTTTCAATATGTAACAGGTCAAACAGGAACTTCAATTGTGAACATTGCAGAGAACACACTCATCAGAAGATGACCCTCAGAAATAGGACAATTGTAAGTAATCAGTAAAATGACCAGGAATACTTCATGCCAACCATAAGATTTTTAGAGACATTTTCGCTTCTTAAATTAGAAGAGATAGAGGGAAAAACTTGTACATACTACATAACTACTAGGCAACCAACCTTTAACTGCAGGAAAGCTTTTGGTATGTGCAATACAGCTACATAAAACCTCTTTAGTATTCATGTTAAGTTTGAGAAAGTACCTTAGTATTTTTTCTAGTGTTTGCCAACATTTTCATGCACATTGTTTGCTTGTTTGTACTATCATTTTATTTTAAATTCTTCAGATGCCCTTTACCTTTGCCAGTTTAGAATCATTTGTTTTAAGGGCATCTGAGGGTTGGTTCCAGAACTTAATTAATTGTAAAGTAAATACTGGGGTACTATACGGTCATAGGTTATGTTAATACATGTATAACATTTTGTTCTGATAGAGGTGGCATACAGGAAAAGACACAATACTAGATATCACTTCAAAGGAATAAAACAGCTTCATCTTGTAGGTGTATTTTATTTAAGGATCACTACTTCATGTCTGATGTGCTGAAAGTTATTTATAATCTGTTTGACTGTAATTTTCATATTTTCAACTTCTATCCAGCTTAGTCAATTTTAATTAAATTTTGTGCATAGCATACCCCAGGAAGGGGGGATGGAGTGTCAAGTGTGTCTCTTTCCCTGTCAATATAATTTCAAAGCAGTTAGTAAGGTTTGGGTCAATTTTAAATCCTCTTTAGCAGAACCATTGGGCTAAAAACAATACTAATGTGAAAGCTTTATCATTAAGTGTAGAGATGTTTTTTGAAGATTATGTACCCCTAATGTACTGATAGTGTTACATTAGAAGTCTAACATTTGCAAGGAATAGGTGTAAAATCTTTTTAAAATCTCCTTCTTAACAATCAGAAACTAACATACTGTCTAATTAATATGCAACATCGTTTTGTGTGTTGAATGATGATTCAATTTTGATAAAATTATGGCGGATGGGGGGGTAGGATGAAGATGCAGTTAGACATAGAAGAAGAAAATAAGAGTTGATAGAATTTAGTTTTTCTTCCATTTTATTTATCTGAATAAGAAATATACTTCTACTTCTTGGTTGGGTTTGATCAACATAAAGGGTGATCTTGCTGTAGTCAAGAAAAACATGTTTTATATGGCAAAGAAATGCCTTTATCTAATTGCAGAATGAATAAAATGGACAGAGGCGGAACTGAAGGAGAGGCATGAAATGAGGAATATTTCAAAGATTGCCTGAGCATAACAACTGCTGCTGGATAAACATATGGCAATATAAAAGAGCAGGGTCAATGGAGGTATCGTACGGCATAGGCCATGAGAGACCCTGAAGAAGAAAGTATTGAACAGAAACAAAAATAAAACCATTTTGACATTTATTGAAATATAGGATCAAAGTCTTACATGTAAAATTTGGGCATGTAATGACTTTTCTCTAGCTCTAAGACTTATAACAGTGATGATTTGATTTAATATCTTTATCCCAATTTGTCGAAAAGATTTGGACATAGTACAACAAATTCATTCATTGTACTTGTAACTGAGTTTTCTAATACGATACTGTTTTATCGGCTTCAAAACTAAGTTTGTGATTTCCAAACCAGATTAATGAGATCATGTATCTATTTAATCCATTCTTTTACATCTCAGAAGTATTTTTATTATTACAGGGAAAATATGCATCGTACATATATCTGTAATAAACAGAATTATAGAAATTTTCCATATAATACAACACAATCTTAGCAACTGAAGGCAAATATTTTATCAAGGGTGTGATCTATTTATCAATATGGTTTTCAGCATCTTGCTCTACCTCTAATGACTTGCTCCAAGTTCCAATATTTAAATTTAAATTTTGCAAACATGGTTATAAAATTCTTTAAAAGCCAAATAGTTTAGGCACAAAATGCTTATATATTTCCTATCATTTGAAAAGTGTACTCTGAATGAGATGTGGAATGTTAGAATTAAAGTATTAAATATGTTTTGGACTTATGTATGCTGATGCAGATAAATTTGAATTCAACTAGGGAAGGTAAATGTCATACTTATTGGGTTTGCAATCTAATGCAAGAGTATAAATATCCAAGACAAATTTGACAATTTTAATGAAAGGTATAAGTAACCCAAGAAGAATTGGACAGGTAAACATCACCTGTTGGGTTTAAATCTAATGTTGGGATGTAATATCCAAGAAGAGTTGAACCAATGTCCAATACCTATTGGGTTTTCTTTCTTATGAAAAAAAATTTGAATAACCCAAGAAAGTGTCCAATACCTTTTAGTTTATATACTATTGAAGGGATGAAGATATCCAAGAGGAATTGGACAGGTGTCCATTACCTGTTGGGTGGTATTCTGATGAAACAATTCAAGAAACCCAAGAAGAATTGGACAAGTGTCCATTACCTGATGGGTGGGATGTAGATATCCAAGAGGAGTTGGACAGGTGTCCATTACCTGTTGGGTTGTATTTTGATGATGCAATTCAAGAAACCCCAAAATTAGACAAGTGTCCATTACCTGTTGGGTGAGATGTAGATATCCAAGAGGAGTTGGACAGATGTCCATTACCTGTTGGGTGGTATTGTGATGAAACAATTCAAGAAACCCAAGAAGAACTGGACAAGTGTCCATTACCTGTTGGGTGGGATGTAGATATCCAAGAGGAGTTGGACAGGTGTCCATTACCTGTTGGGTTGTATTTTATGAGGAGATTCAAGAAACCCAAGAATTAGACAAGTATCCATTGCCTGTTGGGTGGGATGTAGATATCCAAGAGGAGTTGGACGGATGTCCATTACCTGTTGGGTGGTATTGTGATGAAACAATTAAAGAAACCCAAGAAGAATTGGACAAGTGTCCATTACCTGTTGGGTGGGATGTAGATATCCAAGAGGAGTTGGACAGGTGTCCATTACCTGTTGGGTTGTATTTTGATGATGCAATTCAAGAAACCCCAAAATTAGACAAGTGTCCATTGCCTGTTGGGTGGGATGTAGATATCCAAGAGGAGTTGGACAGATGTCCATTACCTGTTGGGTGGTATTGTGATGAAACAATTCAAGAAACCCAAGAAGAATTGGACAAGTGTCCATTACCTGTTGGGTGGGATGTAGATATCCAAGAGGAGTTGGACAGGTGTCCATTACCTGTTGGGTTGCATTTTGATGAGGAAATTCAAGAAACCCAAACAGAATTGGACAATGTACACATGTTCAATTGTTCTTGGGTAGTTTTATCCCTTCGTCAAAATACAACCCAACAGGTATTGGACACCTGTCCAATGCCTGTTGGATACCTTCATTCTGTCCAACATGTAATGGGCATTTGCTTATTATTAATTGGTCATGACTCAAAAAGGTTTCTCCTTAAATACTTAATTTTGTTATTCAAGAAAGGTTGAACAGAGTCTGAGATGTGTTGAGTTGTGTTTTCACAATTCAGTTTTTTTGCACTTAGGTATTCATATATTTTAATATTAGATATTTTGAAATATACAGGTGTATATCCTTATTGCTAAGAACAAATTAGTTAGGTGTTACAATAAAAGAGCTATATCACAGAAATTGACAAAAATATGGGTTCAAAACCAAAGGTTTTCAGTCTTGTCTGAATTTACCAGCAAATATTAAATATATAATAAATTTGAAATGGATAAAAAACAATAAGAAAAAACCCAATAAAATACGGACACGAGGATTAATATCCAATAAGATTTGAACAGTAACTACCCAAATAATACTCTCTCGTGTGTACGCTTTTTTTGTATCCAATAAGCAGTATCCAATAGGACTTGGACTTGATGTACCCAATATATAACCAAATGTGTGTTTGTCCGTCTGTCTGTCTGTCCGTCCGTCTGTTACGCTTTGGGGTACCCATCTCTTATCCGTAACTCCTCTCATACCACTGAATGAAATTTGATGAAACTTTCACAGAATCTTTATTACATATTGCCATTGTGCACCTCCTATTTTACTTTTTGATCCGACACATATTTTGGGTTTGCCGGCCACAGGAAAACATGGACTTTTTCACCACTTATAACCATAGGGGAGGCGGGGGGTATCATTTAGTGAGCTCATCGCTCACAGTACCTCTAGTTCAATATTAAGTTAAATAATTTTCCAATACTATTGTTAATAGCTATGCCTCTGAAATTTTCTGGCTTATTTGGATCATCAGATTTGAATAGAGGACAAATAAAACTTTCTGACCATTTTGAAGGATACTCTCCAGATGTAAATACAGCATTAAACAGTTTTAACAAGCAAGGATTGATGAAATGTTGTGATGCTTTAAGCATTTCATTTGAGATATTGTCTAATCCAGGTGTTTTTTTCATCTTAAGCTTAGAAAATGCTTCTTGTAATTCTGTGTTTGTAATTTTTTTGTCTATCATAGAGAAACTGTAATTATTATGTTCCATTACTTTTAACTTTTCTTCTAAAACATCTAGTTTTTTTTTCATTTTGTCTGAAACAGAAGTAAGATCTGAAAAATATTGGAACCAAGTATCACCCTCGATGCAGTTTTGATCATCTCTTTTTTCGTTCCGCAACTGGTTCACTAAGGACCAGTATTCCTTAGGATTATTAGACTCTAAATCATCAAGCTGGTTTAAAATGTTTTGTTTAAATTCTCTTCTCTTTTTTTTCCTTAGTTTTGAATATTGTTTGTTTAATTTAAAAAAGGAACCTCGCACTTTTGGATCTTTAGGGAAGCGAGACAGTGTTAATGCTTTATTTTGAACAAGTTTTTTCATTTTCAATAAGTCTTGATCAAACCATTTCTTGTTTTGCATTTTCATTTTAAATTTCTTCTTTTTCTGTAATGAAGCTATACAAACTTTATCATAAATCATATGTATTTTGTTAGTGGCATTATTTATTCCAAAATTGTCTAGAGGGATTTCTTCATCTAAGAACTGTCTCATTTCCTTTTGTATTACAGGATTTGCAAAAGTCTCTTGAAAATTTAGCGCATTGTTTGCATTCCATACATAACGCAAAGGAAAATCATGTAATAGAGACTCATTATTCATATAATCATTATCAAAGGATGCTAAAATCTTAAAAGAAAGTTTACAGTGGCAATCAGAAAAATTTGCTTTAAAATCTGATACACCCATATAAAGAATATCATGAAATAGACTTTGTGAAACAAGCACATAATCAACTACACTACATCCATAAGACTTTAGACAGGTAAAATTGCCTGAACTATCACCAAAGCATCTTCCATTCAAAATACGTATTTGGTTACTTATGCAAAATTCTAATAAATCTTTGCCTCTAACATCAACAACATTATCTTGGCTAACTCTCTGTTCAATTGCAACATCAATATTATAGTTATTGTTGTTAATTGGAATGTGAAGGGTACTGTCATCTATTATATAGTCTGCATCTGATCCCGTTCTGGCATTAAAATCACCAGTTAGAATGATATCTCCTAAGTTCTTATATTTCTCAATAATGCTATTTTCAAGTAATTCTAATAAATCAATATTACTTTTTGGTGCATAATAAACAATGCATAGATATATATCCCTCTTAAAATTAAAGAAATCTCTACACAGTTTTATCCACTGATATTCTGAAGTGCCATCATTAAGGATCTTAATTCCCTTTTTAATGCTTTTACGGACCAAAATGCCAAGACCTCCAAAGTATCGATTGTTTCTGGATTTTTGACGACAAAAAGGATAGTAATTAAATTCTTCAAATTTGATGTTATGTTCATATCCCACATGTGTTTCTGTTAAAAGAACTAAGTCGAAGTTACTGAATTCTGCTAAAAACTCTTTATCTAGGGTCTTGTCATAATGTTCAGATAAGAGACCCCCAACATTCCAACTACAAATATTTAAACTGCTTCTCATGTGAATTGTATATAACAAATTGTGGGAACAGTAATGGTAATAATGAGGCTGTAAATAGGTATATACTAATTCTAAAAGAATAATTGACAGAAGTATTATACAATAAAATAATGTACAGCCGATGGAATATAATAATAGTAACTATAGATAAAAACTTGCAACCGGTTGGTTGATATTTTGTTTTATAAATGATTTTGTACAATGACAACAATGTTATATAATGGTGTTAATAAAAAGTGTAAACAGGGTATCACTATTGACTATAATTGGTTGGACAAATATTCAGTTTGTTGTACAAACTATTACAACTAAATGGTAAACTATGAAACTAAAATGTCTAGATTTACAAACTTGAATACACAAGTAAATTACTTTTAATCAAGAAAAACGGTAACGTGACTAGACTTGAAAATTGGCAAACTTTGAGTCACCACTGAGACTTGAAATCATGTCCACGCCAACGGTCACCTCCCCGACCCTTGTTACCATAATACGGGGTATTGTAGTAGCCTCTTCCTTTGTACTGCATTACGCGACGAGATAAGTTCAAAGCTGTGTCAACTGAGCTGCGTATGTTAGACGCCAGCACTGCCGTGCCTTGGTGGGAAAGGTGGTATCCATCCTTAGCATCAACGTATCTTAGAATTACTTCTCCCTTGTACGCCATGTTACTATTGTCGCAAAAGATAACAAGACTATCATCCTTCAGTTTCTGTTTCAGCAGGGCAGTGACTATCTGTCCTCTGGTATTGTATTCATCCGAGTCTTTCCTTGGAGTTGGGAGTGAAATTACAATTTTTGTAACTGGCATTTTGTCGTGAATTAATTTGCATATCTCTGACATCTCTTCTACACATGCATTAGGAGTTTTATTTCTTAAATCATTTGTCAATGAGTGTAACGTAATAAGATCTGGAGTCTCTGTTAAATTTCTGATTTCTTTAACAGTATCTTCTAAAGTATAGGCAGTTATTTTGTTCACACTATACTGGGAAGAAAGTTTATCTGGGTTTATTCCTTTTATATTGGAAGTTCCAATCAAGGTGACATGGGGTTTTACATGGTTTCGATGAGTTGTTTTTGTTTTTGTTTGGAAGTCCCCGCTGTTATCGTCACGGCAATTATGTAACTTTAAGCTCACAATTTCTTCATCCTTTTTATCAAGTTGTGTCTTCATTGATGCAATTTTTGTCTCTAATGTATCTATCTGGGCAGATCTATCTGCCATGATATTTGTGGTCTTTTGCAGGTCTTCTGTGTACCTCTTCATTTTCTCTGAGAATGTGTCATTCTGTTGTTGCAGAGATGAACATTTTGCTTCTAGGTTAGATTTTAATACCTCTTTTTCAAGTGTTGACATGTGATTGAAACTGTTCATTTTTGTTTTGAGTTCTGTGTTTTCTTTTTCAAGGTTTGATGTCTTATTCATAAGATCATCAAATTTGTTCAGTAGTTGTGTGAAATTCACTTCATTGGCTTGCATGCTTTGATTATGTAGTTTTTGCATTGTTTCTAGCTTTGTTGTTAATATTGCTGAGTGTTGATTAAATATCCTTTCAATCGCACCTGTGAAATGGCTTTCCATTCTAGACATAAATGTCATCACTTGGGTTTCTGCTTGTTCTCTGGGTGTAATACTCTGGCATTCAGCTAGATCACTTTGCTCTGTGTTACAACTAGCATCCACTTTTGGCATTAGAAGATTTGGTCGGTCTATGATATTGGTGTCTGTGACCCATTTTTCTTTTGTTTCTTCAGTATCGGTCTGTTCTAAAACTGTGTCATTCATGTCGCTCCCTTGACTACTATTGTCATCACATTCATGAATTTGTGCATCATCAGCAATTAGTGATTCTTGAATTTCATGCACGCTCTGTGCTTTCTGATTGAGGGAGGCAAAGTACTTGTCCTTAAATTGGACACATTTGGCGCCTTGAATAACTACGGAGCCTGATTGGTAGAAATTTATTTTCACGGAGTTATTGACCGAGCCTTCATAGTCAAAAACCACTTTTATAACACAACAAATATCACTGGTCGTCACAGTTGTTTTTTTTCTCATCGAAGAAATCAAGTACTGCTTTTTTCCATGCCGGTATGGATTCACTAGCTAAATGAAATGTAACATTATTAATCTTCCCATCACACTGTATGTGTTCTTTTGGTATCTCTGGTTCAGAAATGCCTTCATTGTGTTTGGCCGGGGCCAAACCCTGGTTCCTACGACCTTGCGGCATCATGTATATCTAAATATTTATGTGAAACGTTACCTGCCACTTCACAAAACGCAGTATTATGAGTACCTTTTGAAGGGGGGGGGGGGGGGCTAAACGTACGCCCCAAGATCCAATGCCTAGATTAAGTATACCTATGAAAGGTGTTAGTTGTGGAAAATTTCAAGTATATAGCCTATCTCAGAGATTTATTAAAATGTCCATAGGCCTCTTGGAATCTTATCATACTTCTTGGGCCTGAAGAGTGAAACTAAAAACTTAAAAAATTAATCAGTCTTTAAATCCTCTTTAAAATATATTCTTAAGGACGTTCGATCCTGAGATTTTGAGCGTATTTTGGCCAGGTCCTTTATCAGGCGCGTAGCATCGTTTTTGGAAGTGGGGGGGGCCAACCTGAGAAAAATTTTTTTTATTTACCTGAAAAAGTTGACAAGCAAAAAAAAAACGAAAAAATTTAAAGTTGCCCGAAGTCGAAAAGCCTAGTTCGTGGGGGGGGGGGGGGGGGGGGGGGGGGGGGGGGGGGGGGTAGTGGCTTACTTTTTTCAAGACCAACTATCTTTCAATTCAAACTTTTTGGGGTTAATTTTATTATAAAACTACCCTTTAAATTTGGGGGGGCCAACCTTCCTTTCAGTTAACATTTTCTATAGTAAAGGTAATGTCGGGAGAAAAAGTGGGGGGGCCTGGCCCCCCCTGGCCCCCCCGGATACTACGCCCCTGTTTATTTATAAAATTCTGCATCATTTTTAAGTTCTAAAATTAAATCTGAATTCTACAGTGCAAATTTAAATATATCCAATGAAAAAACCGCGATTAAACATTCAAGTAGAATTAAGCTAGGGACTATATTTTGTGGCGGAAGGTTTTTTAGACGAAAATGATCAGTTTTTCCATTTTGAACTACAACAGTACTGTTAATTTTGGATTCCTATTTTTCAATCCTGGTTGCACACAAAGCTGTTTTTTTGCAGTGAAATGTGTTGTGCTGGTTCTGAAATATCTATTAAATTATTTCTTATGAATTCTATCAACAAAGTGTGACAAATATTATAGTCAATATATTCTGAAAATCCGGGAAAAAATTGAGCCAATTTTAACGTAAAATTTTTTTTTTAGTAATATCTGAAAATTTACATCATATACCCCCACTTTTGATGTCCTTTTCTAAATATTCAGGATAACCTATTTCCTTAAAACCAGAAAAAGTTTAAGACTTTAAAATAATTTTCTTGCTTATTATATTTTCAGTGCCGGAAAAATAACATTTTATTAGTGCACAAAGGTTAAATAATTGATTATTGGAAGCAATTTGAAACTTTTTCTTAGTCACAATTTTTAAGTGTCTTTTTTTAAACAGACATAGAGTTCATTTTGTTTCATGCTTTAATTGGATAAAAATATTACAGGGAAAACGTCGAAGATGTAATTTTTAATTAAGACACAAATTTCAGTGCAGAAAGGTCATATTAAATGTACTGTAGCGCTAAAAGAAGCATATTGACCCCCATTTTTTGATTTGAATTTTAATTAAGCTATGTATGTAGAAACTAAAAATATACTTGGCAAAAAAAGTTTAAGACTTTAAATATCAGGATCGAACGTCGTTAATTCGTTTTCACTATCCCAAAAGAGTCTGTAGGAAAATTGTTTATGTGGTTATAACCACAAAAATTCTCTACCATGGTTGTCTGGCCGGGCGATTTTGCTTTCAACGTATGTAGAACAAGTAAGGAGAATGCAGATCGAGTTGTCCTTTACAATTCGAAAGCATGATTTTACATAATTGAGATTCTATAATGTTTATCTCACAAAAAGGGTTCATAGATAAAAACTTCTTTAGTGTATATTCAAAAACTTACCAAATAGAATGGATAAAAGAGAAACGTAAATCTGCATTATGTCGACCGCTTTCTTTTTAATGCACTATTACTTGTAGATCCCAAAACCTTATCTTTTCAGAACAGGTTATATCAATTTCCAAGAAGACGTGCATAAGGCCTTTTTATTATTAGTCGTTTTCAAGCCTTTTCCCTCTTAATATTGGGTCATTGGGAAATTAATAAAAATACCCAAATATGAAACAGAAGTGTGAGACACTGTGTAATCTTTAATTTCAAGTTCAAAAGGTTACTTTGAGTGTATCGAATCAAAATAGAAATTACTGAATACTCTTAATTGCTTAGTCATCAATATTTAACTAAACGTTGAAGTGAAGGCCACGTGCACAGCATAAAATTTTTTTCATGAAGAATTTTATTTTCTTAAATAAATTCTGCTTCATATGAATAAAAATTTGCAGTAGTTCTAAAATAAAAGGGGAGATGAAGAACTCTGAACCAATATATACAAAATGTTACAGTTATAATGTTACGACAAAATACCAATCTAATAAAAATTAGATGTTAGATCCGCTCGCATACACTAACATCTAACAACATCCCATTGAAGGTCACGTCAGAGGTCAAATTCCATCAACCAATCAGTTAGTGTAGCGAGTATGCAAGCGGATCTAACATCTAATTTTAATTAGATTGACAAAATACATTATAAAGATTCAAAATATTTTATCCAAATTGTACTCCTCTTAGCAAAGAATTCTTCTCATATTTAGGAAGACAAAATTATTTTACTCATGAACACAGTACGGAATATTTTATGTTATAGCTTGTCAAGTGCTATTGTAATGACAACTGCCCACTGCAAATAAAAGATAAGACATAATTTACTAATAATTCCCTTTTTATTGACAATGGCAAGCAGCCCTACAAATAAAAGCACAGATAATTCAACAAATAAAATGATATACAATATTGTTCCACTAGTAGAAACTGAACAATGTATAATCAAGACTTTCATACACTTTTACAAAATGCCAGCATCATCTTTACTAATACACACAGTAAATCATTCACTTGTTTGATAATTACTAGAATTTATACAAAAAATCGACTTTCCAGGGGGGTGCAAATAAACATAAAGAGAACATACTGTGTAAAAGGAACCATAGATCTGAACAATAAATTAAATATGGAGAATAAACCTCTCAAAAAAGTAATTTTTTAATGATTTGACTTAAATTGTTTTTCAGTAGATATTTCTGTAAATAGAGGTTTTTTCTTTTCTTTTTTGTCCTTTCACACTTGTGAACAATTTTGCAAGAGTTCTCCGACAAATAAACTTAAACTAACATTTCACTAACATCCTTTAAGCTTACATTTTGTCCTCAGTTTATCCATGCAACTAAAAACTGTACATGTACAATGAAACTTCATACAAATGAAACCATCTATAATGCTTAGTAACATACATGTATATAGAATCCAGGCCAAAACTCTAGTTCAAGTTGTATTGTTTTATTATTCACACAAACCAAAAAATAATTTTTCAGTTTTTTCTGATGTATAGTATTTTTTTCAGAAATATTATATGTCTTTGTAGGGATACCTTTAAGAATTCCTTTCTTTAAATAAAATGAGAATACTTATGACATTTCTATGGCCTTAATTCTAATTTCAGTAGTTTTTCATTTTGACTGTTTTAGTGCAGTTAAGCACATGTGACAACTTGGACCCTTTATATACAAAAAGCTATCGATGAAAAAAAATCTTAAAAAAAAAAAAACAGAACACACAGTAATATCAATCTAAAATGTACAATTTGTTTATCATTAATACTGATGAAAAAATCACTCAAAAAAATTTACAAGAATTAGTTTTAGGTATTAAATTAAATAGGTGGTAGGGATATGATCAATACATTACGACTGTTAAAAATAAATACCAGATATTCTACATCAATAAAATACAGAGTGAGACCTGTATTGACAGGAAATAAATGACTAGCTTGTAACGATCTGTACTGATAAAACTGACCAAAGCTCTGGGTCCATAACTAACCACTACGTAATCACTAGTATAAATGACATGCTTTATACATTATTAATCACAGATTAGGTCTAAGAGAGCATTCTATCATATGTCTTCATTATAACTTTACAAAGACATCAAAAGTTATAGTTTGAAAGACAACATGAAACATTTACAAAACTGTATTAAACAAAACCTCTCCTTCATCAGTAAATAAAAATAAAAGTGTAGAAATAACTGGTTCTTTAAGTCCAAGAATAATTTTTTTAAGATGAAAGAAATCTTTGAAAGGTTTCCTTTTCTGTCATGTCTATTTATGGCCAAATTAATTTGAGTGCAGAATAGCAGTACATGGGAAATAAACTATTAAAGGCCAAAAAATTTTTATCCATAAATTTGTGTTTTAAAAGGAACCGTTTAAGACAGAATTATAGAATCAGTACTTAAGGACGTTCAACTTCTCTGTTAAACTGACAAAGAGTTGACTGACTGTGCAGCATTGAAATGATCACAACCATTTAACCTGATTTAATATCCATGGCTGACAAATGATGAATGGTTTTCTTTTTGTAGTTATTTGACAAACAGGGACACAATACAGAGCATCCAACACTAGCTTCATAAAAAGATCACGTGTTCATGAGATTCTTACAAAAGAAATATTTTCTCTTGATTCAACTCCAACAGGATTATGCCGACCTGTCTCTTCTCTTACGACAGATTTCATTACGTAAACATAGGACGTAAACAAAGACAAACATTTGTACAATTACTTCCTATACTTAACATTTTGTGGTTTCAGTTTATAATGAACATTTTTAATTTGAAATGAGATCTTTTGAGACAAAAGAATTGTGCTTACCATTGTATTTTCTAGTTACATGTATCAATGAAATCGAGACCTGGTTTTATTTTATGAATTGGGAAAAGGATTTCATTACACAAATCCCAATCAATTAATAAATTAAAATAGCACATAAAGATTCAGCACCAATATTGAAAATAAAATCTACTACATACGTATGAACTATAAGCCACTCTATTTTAGTAGCATTAACTATTAATTTTGTCTAAATCATCGAATTTTTTTTCAAGAACTACACAGATCAATGTTGATGTAGCTTGTTTTATAAACTTTCAAAGTTGGGACAAGGCATTTAATTACACATATACTCTACAAACTGGTACATAGCGCAATAAATCTCCAGAATTTGATTCAGGGACTTTGATTTACATGTACATTATCACATAACATCTTCAGGACATCTCCAGTGTGGAGTACCTAGATTATCATAGAACGGGGTGTACCTAATGAAATAGAGATTATATACTGAAACTAATTTGAGCAAGAATGGAAACAATCAGAAATATTTGTCCAAAATAGCCATATCAGATGGGTATAATACCAAATTCTTATTAGCAACCAGATGATAGAATGTATGAACTCCAAAAATGTTTTCTAAAAGAGGGAAATACCATGTCTATCTGTTATGAAAAGGGAATCTTCACCTTTTTTTCACAAAACAGGCATCATTACATTGTTAAGAGAGAAAAAAGACTTCGAATAAGAAGGCAAATATAGCAGATATCACTGTTTACACTGAAAAATTTCATGAATGGATATTAAAACTTGAATCTTTATCACATGATGTAGAAATTTACAAAACTATTGCACAATTATTCCAAAAGCTCATATATTTGTGTAACTATACTGAAGACTTGTTACATATTCGTTGTGCTTGTTAAGCTTGATTTCCGCGGTTATGAGATTATAGCAACACTAAGTCGGGGGTTGGCTGTCATGCCGTCTAAACTGTTAGAACGAACCAGGGTAGGTTTTTGGTTGATCCTCTCTATACCATCTTCATTAGACATCGCCTTGAAGGAAAAAAGTTAACATTTCATTAGGTTTCAAGGACATACACAGATATTAAAGCATTAAAATAAGTGATTTCAATTATGCACATATGAATTTTATTGGTTTTATGATGAAGATCAAGCAGTTTTCTTGCATGATAATTTGAAGCATTTAAAATCTTCACATTACTGTACACCAAGTTTATAACATGTATTCAATACATAAGGCAAAGTTGGCAAAGTTATAGTAAATGAAATATCTACATTAAAAGACCTAAGTTTACCTCTAGTTTGAGGGCTCTGTCTTTACTGAGTGGTTCTAATGGGAAGCTAAGGTCATTGGCATCTGCAAGTGCCCTCAGATCAAAGTAGTACTTGGCATATACACTCGACCCCACGTTAATGTTGAACTGTAACATTTCTAGGTACTGTCTTTCAAGATCATTCCTGTAAAAACAAGATGTGTAAGTGAAAAACTGATGTCCCTGTTTGGTGACACTTGGCTAAAGTAAAAGATTTTCACATGTAGGTCAAACTTACAAAATCTAGAGATAAAAATTGCTGGTACTTAAAGAAAGTTCTCATCACAAAAAACACATGTGAAATATGTAAGCCCTAGCACAAACCATTCAAAACTTATGGCCAACAGGCAAAGGTTAGGTTAAACTTTTTGCTGAGACACAGATAGAAAGAAACCTTTATGTCCCCAATTCTTATATTACTGGCATATATTATTGCTTTTACATATTTTTTATGAACAAAAATATCTAGATGTATGTAAATTGAAAAGCATGCCATTTGCTGAAATCTCATAATTATTGCTACTGAACTAAATTGTATCAATGCTCCTGCCTTTATTGATAAATACATGTACATCTCAGTCTTTGACATTACTGTTAACTATATATATAATAGCATAATAAAGCCTTACATGTCCTCCACTGCTATGTCCTTGAGGATCTGGCAGTAGTCCACATTCCACACCGCCTGGTCATCCCACACCTTGGACGCCAGCAGTATCGCACCCAGGACAATACGCTTCCAATTTGCCGGCATAATATCAATTTCTGCATAATGAAGTAGCCTCTCCAAGTACACCTACAGAAAAAGACTCAAAACTTAAACAATGAACAATTTATAGACATTTGTATTCAAAAGAGTAACATAATTTCTTAAATAATGATTTAGTCAGGTAAGCAAATAGATATTAACCAAATTGATATTTAAGCATCAAAGATGAAATAGCACTCTGATACTTTTAATATGTAAGCATGACTAGCAGCATTACCAGGGTAACTATTGCACATTCTGCAGTCAGCTGGGCTGCACTAAACAAGGTCCGAACAAATCTATAAATATGTTTATGTTCCGGGTCTCGGCGGTCATAATCTTCTGGCACCTGGTCTCGCTGGAGTGGAAAAGAAAAACGCATTGTGAATCAGGTTAGAGGTAGCACAATGAGATGTAAACAGAATGCTTAATAAGAAAACATGATATATGTTCAGATTTGTCTTCCACATATAAATAATTTTCTTGTAATTAGCTTGACGTGTTCTTACCGACAAAGGATGAAGCCTCTCATCAAAAATCTCCAATGTTCTGTTACTCTCACGGTTTCGTATATGAAAGTAAATGGCAAAGGCCACAGCTTTTATCGTATTTTTGAGGTTTGGTTGACTGACGGTGGAATCGTCAATAAATATTGTGGAACAGGAGCTGTACTTCCGCAGTACTGGTGTATTCTGTCAATTAGAATTAACAGATTAAATCTCCAGCAGAGAGTGAAGAAATATGAAAATGCTTATTTAAACAAAGAATGAACAAAAATTCCTACTTAACCTGTATTTGTAACAGTATGTTACAATTCTAATACTTTAACTTTACCTGTATTTGTAGAACTCTGTTATCATAATGAGACTTCCTTCTATTCTTGTTGTCTACAAAAAAAAGATTAAAATATTGGAATTTCAATGAAGATACTAGTACATGAAAACCAGAGCATTTGGTTACTTAAAACTTGTCTTCTCTAAGTGATTGGTTTATGTGCATCAAAGGAATTAAATTTTGGATACACATTTTCAGTATTCTTAATTTCTTCTTTCAATGTTTCTCTATGAATTTTCCCAAACATTTCCATCCTGCATGAAAAATCTTTTGTCTGATCGCTCTGATGTATTGTCAGATCGGGGAAAAAAATCACTTTAATACAAATCTGAAATCATCTGACTGTTATTTCTTCTTTTAAATTATTTACTGCCTTTTAGTAATATTAGAAATTGCTCTTTAATACTGTTTTAATACTATGAAGTCTTTGTACAAAAAGAAAAAAATATTACTGTATAACGTGTAAAGTCCTCTAATTTTTTAAGGTAAAAACAACATTGGAATATTAGGAAATACAAAATAGACCTGACTAAATTAAGTTTGATTTAAGAAACACACAAATAAATACAGATGTTTGTGAGAAATCAAAATATTTACTATGAATGAAAAAGAAAACTGAGAAATCAGCATTACAGAATGTGTTGACTCTCAAATGCTTTATGTGCAAATAAAAAAGAAAGAAGATGTTAAAACATGCAGCAAACACAAATAAATACAGTAAACATTAGTATTTGATGGAAATGTCCTTAATGATACCGTACTTTTTGATCTAGATCTGTGCCTAACATCTAAAACAAAGAGAAAATGATTCAATTACCCTAGGAGGAAAAAAGCCAAGAAAACAAAAAATACTCATATACATTTGATGTAAACAAAAGATGCTATCAGCAATAAAAATTATCAGAAAAGTTAAACTTTTTAGATCTTACAACTTGAAGGTAAAATGACTTCAAAATGAAAAAAGGGGTTTAAATTTAGAAAATTCATTCTATATAAACCAGATTGCTTTGATCATGTTTAGATGTAAAGATTTATTACAAAGTTATTGCCTTATTGGTGTGAAATTCCACAACACCTACTTTTATTTGTTTTAAACTCTCACAAAGAACATATATATCTCAACTTAACTGATTGAAGGTTTAAAACTATAACGTATGTTTCAGTAATGTTTGATTTACATATTCTTTTACTCATTTTCATAACATATATTTTTGTAGCAAACACAATGATATTGAAAATCAAGCATTATAATCTGATAATGGTTTATTCAACAGTTTGGTAAATTTATTAAACGATCGAGCATCTATCAAGTACTAATAAATGCCCCTCACTTCAATTAG
>NW_026927919.1:0-31818 GCF_032062105.1 Saccostrea cuccullata
TAAGTTAATATTTGAAAGGAAGTTGATGTATTTTTTTCTTGAAAGGAAAAGTATCAAATTTGTCTCATATACCTTTGATAGTCGATGTACAGAAATATTGAAAATAACACTTATTTATTAAGAAATACCATATATTTAGAAATCATTGTAATACATATTCATTGTGTATTATTGTGTAAATTATATTATAGTGTGGTTTATGTACATTGTATAGCCGCAAAATCTAGATGCAGTGTATTGTATAAAATTGTATGAACAATTGGTGATTCTTATACTAGTATGTTACACCCTTGACAATTATTGTAATTGTGTTGGCACTGATAAATATTTATATACAGGTCATATAGTTCATGTATAAAACATATAA
Organism: Saccostrea cuccullata; assembly: GCF_032062105.1. Taxonomy (NCBI): domain Eukaryota; kingdom Metazoa; phylum Mollusca; class Bivalvia; order Ostreida; family Ostreidae; genus Saccostrea; species Saccostrea cuccullata. Next base: position 368 of record NW_026927919.1, read on the forward strand.
AGATTCTATGATATAACATAAAGATTTTGCCTTTAACTCAGCAAAAATATACATGCATTTCGTTCGCAAACCTTTATTTTTTTTGTAAATAATGAAACCAGTATATTTTATAACAGAGGAAATTCGGATTGAATTTTTACAAGTTTTTTGGAAACATGGCAATAATTTCAACAATTATTTCCAAAATAATACATCATATCACATTTTAGAGAAAATGTATTATCTAACCGCCTGTCCTGTCTCTTAAATTATTAGCCTATATGATATTGGGAATTACTTCTGTTGAAATAATCTGAGAATGTCCCATACTATGTCCTACTACCTGATCATCCTTTGTTTGATTCAAACTGAAATTATCTGACAGTTTAGCTCTACCTCTTCCAACAGAATATGTTTTAGGAAATGCTCCAGAAACAACTTTGGGCGTGCTTATCTTTGGCAGTATGTCATACTTACCACTTGCAATCAACTTTTTGATCATAGCTTCTTCTAACCTAACATCTCACCCCCTTCTGCACCTTCAACCTTATTTTCTTTATCCGACATACTTACTTCCATTCCAAAAGGCAAAAACAAAACACAGCAAAAATCACGAACAGTTGTACAGCGCCGGAGTCTGAGTACTCGATAGAATTCTACTCGGTGTCAATGTACATGCAAACATTTACAAACAAATATTTCTCACACACTCACACAAACTGAAAAAAAACAAATAAGTGACGTTTGATATGTTCAACAGAAATTTACAATAAATTCTTTCAAAAAGAAATGAAAAGTAATTGTGTAAAATGGAAACTCTGAAATCTCTTTTTTATCTAATTCAAATATAAATAACCTATGTAAACTAAATGGACTGGACTGTCTAGTCAAATATCTAATAAAATAACCCATGTAAACTAAACGGACAGGACGGTTGGGCAAATAATATGGAGTATAATTCCCTGCTTTTCTCCTGAAAGAACACTATTGAACTTGTTTCTGACTATTACACAAAGATAACCACCAAATTTGATACAACAAACTCAAACTTACCACTCCTGAGATGAACTGAACGTCCTCACATTTCTCTTAAATGGTTGTTAAGATTCTGTTAAATGCAGTGCAATTAGAATGGAACAGAATTTCTAGTAAGAGATTGTGCTGTTGCAAACATGCAGGTAACTGTGAGCTATCTCCTAACCTAATGTGCAAATGTATACCCTAGCAAAATATTCCTAATCCTAGAACATAAACAGAAGATGAAACATAAATCAAATCGTCACATAAATACTGCACATGCTTACAATGACATAACATGGACAATGTAAACAAAAGACATGGCATGGACAATGTAAACAAATGACATGATATGAACAAAACAATGACAAGACACAATGACAACACAGGAAACACAAATAAACATGTAAATAAATAAATAAATAATCAAATAAATGCAAAAATTTAATTACCAGTACCTAGAAATAATGTTATTCCAAGTGAATTGTCAATCCTCGTGTTCACAGGTACACTTCCGGAATATCGGATCTGGATAGTTCGTACGCGATTGAGTTCGGTTTGATTCGAACTAGCTCGAGCTAAAGTCGTGACGTGACGTCATGTAACGAAGAAAGTCGATGATCACTCGGCATAAGTCGGGTGGTCAGTCAAACAATGGTGGTACGAAGCGCATGCGCAATATACAAGTCCGGGCCCCGAATGAATGAAATGGCGGATCCCAGAATTTAACTGAATCACACAGCTGATAAGGCAGGATCACAAAGATTAAGATACAATTTCACAATACACAAAATCACAAGATGATTTGTAATTTTCACTTCACTGCAGTGAAGATCAATCTTTTGTGGGGTAGAGATAAAGTATAGATGATGGGTATTCAGCACTCGATCGTATGTTGATTTACGATGTCAAAATGTAGACTGGCTCGAAAATAATATTATAAGCGTGGGCGCCATTGTAACCCGTCGGTAGAGATCAGAACTGTAGTCTTGGGTTTTTGATATTTTATATGGATAATAAACCAGTCTACATCACCCTATATGCTATACATTAAATAAGTCGTGCTGCTACCTTGACGGTGTGCATGGGTATGGGCGGACAGGTAGTAAAAACAGGTTTTGTTAGTGAATACAACTCACTCTCTCTCTCATACACCCCTTTCTCTCTATCCTACTAGATCACGTGACACTGACAGCGAATGACAACGAAGACAGACAAACAATGAACAAACCACAAATACCGATAGGTGGATCCAACATCCAACACCTGGCTACATTAATATATCTGGTTAATGGATTTAATTGTTATTAGCAGACTTATTTTTATATTCATATGAAGCAGAATTTATGCAAAATCTTTTGCGTGAAAAGAAAAAAACACTTGCTGTGGCCTTCAACTCGACATTTAGATATATCGACGACGTATTGTCAATTAATAATGATAATTTCCCTTCCTACGTCGACACGATATATCCTGGTGAGCTTGAGATAAAAGATACCACAGAGTCCGACACTTCTGCTTCATACTTGGATATTTTACTTGAAAAAGACACAAATGGTAATCTAACAACCAAGCTATATGATAAACGTGATGACTTTAACTTTTCTATCGTCAACTTCCCTTACTTATGCAGCAATATACCTCGCAGTACAGTTAAGGCAACACATGAAAATAATATGGTAATGAAGTCATAATGAGGTCTGACGTCATGACAGTTGCTCCGCCCTGATTGATCCATATAAGGAAATGGTGCTAAAAATAACAATTCACCGATATTTGCAAGAATTTGTAATAAACAGCAATATGTTCATGTTGAAATAAAAAATACTTAGTGATTTTCTCGTATATATAATACCATGTATTTAAAATAATTCTCTTTTTAATGTGTCGTTTGTCTGCATTCGGCTTCAGCCAAGCGCTTGCACTCGGTGACACGGAATGTTGTTTACATCTAAAACCGTGGCGACATCAGCTGAGATTTGCAGTGGATTTAAATGCAATAACCACACAATCTTAAAAGAAAATAGGGATGAAATAAGAGACACAGCATTGCTTCTTCCTTTTACGAGAATATGAGGACATTATTTCGGAAAATAGCAGAAAACTGAGACGATATGCACCAGCTCCGTAGATCGATCACTGCACTGAAATTCCAGGCCAGGTATGTACAGATGTATACGCATATGTAGTTACATGTGCAGATCTACAATATGTAGACATGCTTTTGTTAACATAAAAACCCAAGTGTGCTCATGTTCATTTCACATCATATCACAGTCAGTGAAAAACTGTAATGCAGTGCCTTGTGTGTAACCCCCCCCCCCCTACTATGTTGCACACTTTTTAGAATTATTAAAAATTAATTGCACTAAATATGTACTGAGTTCCTGTCAATAACCTCATTTTCTTTGAAACAATATGTGTAATAATGGAGGTCATCAGTAACACAAATTTAAACTAAATTAAATGATATGTGTTCATTGTTTCAGTCAATGATTCACTAGTGACTAGGTCTATACAAGCTGTAATGATGTCTTTTGACAGACAAATATACACAATAAAAAAAAATTATCAGTATCATTGTGTTGTAAACATAGAAGCCCCACTTCTGATCTATGGTTGTAATTTTCTAGAATTTCTAAAGTAATGAAAAAAAATATTCATTTTTGTTACATGTACATTAAAATATTTATATAATATTTTTATCATTGCAGCTGTCAAGGGTATCAGACTTAAAGAATGAATAAAATGAAAAATGCATCATTTCTCCACAGGGTATGTATACTTCTAAAGCAATTCACATTTTTAAAGTTTGCATGTACTTTACATTTTTTTTTCACTTTGGAAAAGGAGAAACTCAATTTTTTTTTTAAAGAAAATATTCTATCAATAACAATTGTAAATGTCAAAAGTTTGACTCTCCCAGAGAAGTTTTGTAACACATTTTTTCCCATTTATATGAATTACATAATAATAATAATAATAATAATAATAATAATAATAATAATAATAATAATAATAATAATAATAATAATAATAATTATAATAATAATAATAATAATAATGCTTTATTTAAAGAAGGTTACCCGATTAGTACAAGGTACTATTCTTCCCCGGGGCCTTCTAATTTCAAATTTAAATTAACTCACAGTATACAATGTAGCATTTTTTTGTAAAATGTAATGCCATTTTATTCTACAATGTATATTTAGTAACTTCATAGCAAATAACTTCATATTATATTGTGTTGTAGGCAAAGCTTTTCCCTTGGACTAATGGATTCACCGAGGCAGGAAGTTAATTTAAGAAAAATGGTATGCTCAATAATAGCTATAAATCATACAAAGTTTTGATAATAAAAATAACAGAAGAATTGAAAACATGTATATGCATTTTATGTTAAATGTTCCAATGCATTTTTCAATTTCATTTTTTATAACACAAATTTTTTCAATAATGGTATTTCGTGATTTTCTCATATTTTCAGAATTCATTTTATCCCCAAGAACATGAAGTGATGGAAATAATTTGCACCTGTCCAGCATTCCTAGGCCTACAGTCTATCATTGGATTTGAAAAGAAATGTTTATTTAATAAATTTTCTAGATAAATAAAATAATTTGACTTTTTAATTTATTTACTGTTCATGTGTTGAAAAAGGTCATTAAGATTTGAAAATCTTAACTTGCATACATTTTTGTGTGGAGGGTACTAATGTCCATAAAGATCTTATACAAGTCCAGCATGTGCTTTGTGTTTATTATTTTTTAATAAAATTTAAAAAAAACCCAGAAGACTAGATATCCCCCTAATTGATTAAAAATAAGATAGGGGACCACCGTTTGATTCTGAGGGAAAGGGGGGCGAGTTTTTCCAAATCAGATTTTTTTTATTTTCATGTCAATGAAGGACAGATTAATATTTATTTCCGATTAATGAAATGAAGGACAGATTAATTTTCCCCTTCATTGAAAAGTCTAACATGAAAAAAAATGTTTAAAACTCGGAGATCACTGCACTGATCTGCAAGTATTTATTTCTAGATCCGCTTCCCCCCCCCTCGAAATTAAATGGCTGTCTCCTTAACAAATACAGGAGTATAATCCAATCCTTTCTAATTAGTTCCTAAAACTTAAAACCTAGTTAATATCGCCTAATTAACATTAAACGGTCTGATTGAAAGCGATAGGGGAACATAGGCAGAAAGAATATATATTAACACAAGTTTGTAGACCATAGGCGTCGGAAGCAAATGAAAGGGGGCTAAATGAAAGGGGGAGGGGGCTTAACCTAAAGAAAAAGGTAAATTCCAATGCTTACATTACGTATATAATTTGCAAATAAGTATGGAGTCTAATCCCTACCCCCCCCCCCAACCCCCAACCCCAACCCGGTTCCGACGCCTATGCGCACAGTAGTGTGAGAGGGAAATAGATATTTAATTAATTATTAATGAAGGCTATATTTTAATTTACCATTTGTGTTCTATATAAAAATATCGGCAACAATTAGACCTGTTTGTATGTAATACTACATGTGCATGTATATATACACATCTTTGAAGGAATGTGGGAGGTTTGAAAGACATTAAATGTATACAATATATGGAGAACGGATACAAAGAAAAAGAAAGGTCAACGATTTTTATGCATACCGTTTGATTAAATAAAAAGAGGCCAGCCCTGTCCGCATGTATTTTTATTTAAAATATACGAGGTAAACAAACTATATTAAGTGCTCAAGAGTTATCTCCCATGCTGGGTCAATGATGCGTTTGAAAACTAAAATTAGATTGACTCTTCCAAGATTTCAATTTTTAATCAAAAAGTGCAAGGGCAAGGCGAAAATCTAAAAAGTATGTTTTTATTTTAAATTATTTATTTTATTGTATAGTTTTCAAAAAGTGATGCTCATTTCTTTGTAATCCTTTAGTTAATTTATAATTCACGATAAAATTACGAAAATATCCTATTTTTCATACATTACTGTCTGTTTAAGCTGAATAACTTAATTTTTATTGAAAAACTAACTGAATGAGCATTTCTTTTGAGAAAGTATAGATACATAGTGATAACATAAAACATTTTGCAGTTAATTTTTTGTTTGCCTTGCCCTTGCACTTTTGAGTTAAATTTGACATTTTATTTCTTGACCTAAAATCGGAGCCCACGTGACTTCAGGGGGTCACATGATGTCAAAAAATACCGATGTGAAAAGCGATGGACATACTCTTCAAGATAAGAAATAGCTATTTTAACTAGAGTGTCTTTCTCAAAAATAAAACTGTGAAACATTATATGTATCGGATTCCGTGACATTTTATAGAAAATGTTGCCTTAACTGTACTGCGCTTCATCACCTGCATACGGAGTATTTATATCTCAGTTGATTCGATACGCAAGAGCATGCTCTACGTATGAACAATTTCTTAAACGAGGTAAATTATTGACAAGCAAGTTGATGAAACAAGAATATCAACAGTCTCGTTTAAAGTCATCATTTCGTAAATTCTATGGTCGATACAATGACCTTGTCAGCAAATACAATTTATCATTGAATGAAATGCTGACTGACGTTTTTCATACCAATTGTTAGTCCATTATTTATACACTGAATTGACTACGGATTTTTTTCCGTTATTTCCTGATTATGACAATGAGCACACGGCGGGTGTGACCGGTCAGCAGGGGATGCTCACTCCTCCATGGCACCTGATCCCACCTCTGATGTTTCGGAGGTCCGTGTTTGCTCTGCTCTTATTTTGTATATTTGTTTAATGGACGTTGAGATTGAATATTGTTCGTTATTTCCATATCCTTATTGTGTCACATGGATTAATCAACCCAACAAAAGTAATCTTGCTTAACTAAGTTAAAAAAAGCTGACCTTTTGTTACAATTTAGGCCAATTACATTTATTATATTGTGTTCTCCCAAAGTCCTGGATTCAAATAAATGAAAGTTGAGATATTGTTGATATTGCAGTTTTTTTCATTCTGATTTATTTATAAGTTACCTGCATTTACACTTGCACAAAACCATTTAAGTCTCTGTAATATTAAAGACACAGGCCATCAATCCGCTAACTCCGCTCACACACACGAAAAAGATGAAAGATACTCCTTCTTTTGTCCCCAATTCGATAAAATGTAAGAGGCATGTTTAAAAAGACAACTTGACTTACTTTCTTTATTCCTGTTCGCTCCTTGGGCAGCATCTCTTCTCATCACGTCATCGGACTATATGTTTTGGACTATACTTTTTAATTGGGTACAGGTAAAACCTGCCTGCTTTGCTTCCATTTCCTTAAGACAAAACCCTGCTGCAGATTCAATGAAATCTAAAAATGCTTTCTTCAAACCCAGTTTCAAGAATAGTTTATTTTTCAAAATTGCATGCAGAAGGTGAGAGAACTATATTACATTGTATTTTGAAAATTGATAAATAGATAAATTGCTTAAAGAAAATTAAACAGATATTAGTACATGGGGAAATACCTATTTTTCATTTCATTTCTTGTTTGCATTTCTTTTAAATTTGGATAATCTCTTCAGAGTTTCCTGATATGGAGTTTTAAAAATGACGTGGTTATGCATCATCCGTTTTTGAAAATTTAAACATTTTCAGCTTCTTCTCTGAAACCACTTATTCATTTTCAACCAAATTTTGGCAAATAGAATCTATGGATGAAGGAAACAAAAATTATTTATTTTGTGGTCATTGTCTCTGCCCTGGGGTGTGGCCAAAACCACTAGAATTAATGCAATCCTTTAAAAAGTTTTTTACTCCTGGACAAAAAGCAGTCAAACTGTTGGCATGATTATTATTAGCATCGAGTCCTTTACCAAAGTTGTGAAATTAATGGCCCCAGGGTCTGGAGTCAGGTTGGAGCTCTGTTGAATATCCAGTAAAAATGTATTATTTCTTTTTAAAAAAAAAACACATCTGCTTCCGAGTATTAAACCAATGAACCATGTAAAGCTTATGTTGAAGGAGGGTGCCTGTTCGAAAATTTGTGAATCGCATGGACCCTAAGTCAGGGATTTTTATGTTAGGGTGGGGCTCTCATGATTGTATAGTGAAATAAATAATTCTTCTCTGCCTGCACCTGGGTATTAAACCAATGAAATGTATACATTGTAATAATGAGAAAGATGCTTCTTTAACATTTGTGAATTTAAAGGCACCTTGATCAGGGGTTCTGGTGATAGGGCGAAGCTTTAATGATCTCCTTAGCTCTGGGTATAATGTTTATTGAAATGATCTGAGTACATATTTATGATGAAGAAAGGTGCATCTGGTGCCAGGATCAGCAGTTCTATGCGGTAGCGTGTACAACTGGTTAAAAAGTGTAAATGCATTTTCTTTTTGTTCCTCTTATCTACCTCCAGGTATTAATTAAGTAACTTAAGTGAGCATGATAAGTGTATAGTTACATATGATAGAAAATGGCCCCTCTTCAGAAATTATTAAATTCATGGCCTTTGGTTTTAACACGAAGTAAATTCAATAGTTGGAATGTTTTGCATAATTCCCAGGTTACCATTTAGGCCAATTGGTCTCTTGTATTTTCAGTTAAAGATTGAAAATCAAAAGGCATTACTATGATAATTGTACTACAACCTGTATTATCTCTGCTTACAGTAGGAGAAAAATTTGTAAGTTGTAAGAGCGTGTTTCTGTTCCTTCTGTATTAGACAATAAAATGAATTCAAATCAACTGAAATATATGCTGTTTTTTTTTAAATTTCATTTTATCATTTATCGCTTTGTATGCCAAACTTCTAGGATACTTTCGAATTAGTTTGTTTAATTATATAATTAAATGTATGATTTGTATTTAAAATGACAACTTCCTCGACTGCTGATCATAAATGTACGGTTGATGAAGCTGTAGTTGTTCGAAGCGTATCAATACCAAACATTATGCTCACTTTTATTTCTGCATATTTATGTGCCGTTTTTATTGCTTGCTTCCCCTCTCTTGTTTTTGTTTTCAGATTTTGTTGTTTAACAAAAAAAGACATTTTCAAGAAAAGCACTCTTTTTTATTGTGTATGTTTGTTTTTAAAATGATATACACATACTGTTTCATAGAATAAATTGAGTTCAATAAATATGCAAGAAAAAACAAGAAAAAATGAATTACACTTTACTGCTAAAAGAAGCACAGTACATTAGGTGGCAGGGGGCAGTTTTTTTATGTTAAACCTGTGCTGAGGGGGCAAATATATACATGCAATCCTTAGAAACATTTATATGGTAACAGTTTTGCAGGGGCTAATTAATTACACTACATATACCCATGACTCACAAATAACATATAATCTCCCTATTAGAGTGCACATGTACCAATTTATATGGGGTCATCCTTCCCTCTGAGATATACACTTTCTTTTAAGGCCTACGGCTTTTCAGCTGAATTTCCTCTGTAACTGACCACGTGTGTTTATTTCAAATTTACAGCTCTGTATATGCTTAATGTCATATTAATACCTTAATGTTGCATAGCATTTTTTTCCGCAAACACGCTGCTTTATTCCCTGCAACCTTTAACTTTCTATTTTGCTTTTCAATCAAAATAAGTTTCCATATTTTGAAAGTGCAAACAATTAATTCTGAGTAAAGATATACAAATTCTGTCTTATTTCTATGAGAAATAAAAAGAAATTTGAGGCAAATAAGTGACCCCACCAATTGTCCGTCAACTACTTTAACCCCATTTTCTTTGTGTTACTTCAAAAATGACCTAAAATCCAAAAAAAAAAACTTTTTACTTTTTCTAATCAAAACAGTGTTAAATGGTAACTTTGATCTATTTAAAATGCAGCTACAAATTAAAAAATCAAAATGAATTACCTGTCTTGATGAAATGTACTCACAAATAACATGCATCAAAGACTCAAGAAGAAGTGTCCTGGAAAATGCTATGCAACATTAAGGTATTAATATGACATTAAGCATATACAGAGCTGTAAATTTGAAATAAACACACGTGGTCAGTTACAGAGGAAATTCAGCTGAAAAGCCGTAGGCCTTAGAAGAAAGTGTATATCTCAGAGGGAAGGATGACCCCATATAAATTGGTACATGTGCACTCTAATAGGGAGATTATATGTTATTTGTGAGTCATGGGCATATGTAGTGTAATTAATTAGCCCCTGCAAAACTGTTACCATATAAATGTTTCTATGGATTACATGTATATATTTGCCCCCTCAGCACAGGTTTAACATAAAAAAACTGCCCCCTGCCACCTAATGTACTGTGCTTCTTTTAGCAGTAAAGTGTAATTCATTTTTTCTTGTTTTTTCTTGCATATTCATTGAACTCAATTTATTCTATGAAACAGTATGTGTATATCATTTTAAAAACAAACATACTTCATAAAAAAGAGTGCTTTTCTTGAAAATGTCTTTTTTTGTTAAACAACAAAATCTGAAAACAAAAACAAGAGAGGGGGAAGCAAGCAATAAAAACGGCACATAAATATGCAGAAATAAAAGTGAGCATAATGTTTGGTATTGATACGCTTCGAACAACTACAGCTTCATCAACCGTACATTTATGATCAGCAGTCGAGGAAGTTGTCATTTTAAATAAAAATCATACATTTAATTATATAATTAAACAAACTAATTCGAAAGTATCCTAGAAGTTTGGCATACAAAGCGATAAATGATAAAATGAAATTTAAAAAAAAACAGCATATATTTCAGTTGATTTGAATTCATTTTATTGTCTAATACAGAAGGAACAGAAACACGCTCTTACAACTTACAAATTTTTCTCCTACTGTAAGCAGAGATAATACAGGTTGTAGTACAATTATCATAGTAATGCCTTTTGATTTTCAATCTTTAACTGAAAATACAAGAGACCAATTGGCCTAAATGGTAACCTGGGAATTATGCAAAACATTCCAACTATTGAATTTACTTCGTGTTAAAACCAAAGGCCATGAATTTAATAATTTCTGAAGAGGGGCCATTTTCTATCATATGTAACTATACACTTATCATGCTCACTTAAGGACGCGATTGCAAGGCGTCACATGATCACGTCATTTGGTGAATAAAAAGAAAATGTTTTCTGTAACTTTTTCCGGAATAAGGAGCGTCAGATGTTTGCGCTCATGACAAAAGGAGTTTTATTTTTCTAAAGTAGAGAAAGTATAAGATATTAAAGATTGTTACGTTGCACTGAGCGTGTTTGTGAGAGTTGATCTTTTTTTTTATCTACGTGCATGTTTTACGATTTGACACGTCTATCTCAGTATTGTATATCTCTGAACATTGAGACCTCTTTCATTAAAAATAAATTTGATTTATATCTTGAGGTTTATATCTTCATTTTAAAATTAGAATTTTAAATGACTGTTGTTTATCATAGGATCTACATCTATACATGTATAGATAATTTCCAATAAAAGAATTAGAGGGCGTTGTTTAATATATACATGTATAAATATTGATGAACGAAGGCGATTTAGATAAACGTGTTACGCCGGCGAAGACCACTTATGCCTAGAAGACATAGCTTTAAAAAAAAATATCGCAGAGGATTTTGTTTTCTACTATAAGATTGTTAGCATTTTCCGCAGCGACATCAACCGTGTAAACATGCATGCAATCATCGTCGCACATATTTTCTAAACGATTGTTATAAAATGTTAAAATATGCGTAGCATTGAAAAGCAACACTTTTCTTCTGAAAGAATACCAGCCGGGAAGATTCGTACATGAATAAATAAAAGAAATGTGAAGTCATCATGCTTATTGGAATACATTTGAAAAATGCTTTTTTTTTAATCACATGAACATAGATATTTTCCTCCAGCATTTATCATAAAGCGACGGAAAGTTATTATTTTTGAATCAAACTAAGCCTAGTAGATCTATAGTTTTGACGTCAATTGCGTCATTATGACGTCACAATGGAGATAGCAATCATCCATGTACAGGAGAAAATGAAGTAGTACTTACTTGAAAAGAATCGGAAGGAGATCTATTTGTAAATAAATGTGAATATTTAGAATTAATGTAATTTGGCCAATTAATACCGGTATTTATGGATTTATGGATGAATACATTTATTATAAAAAAAAATTAATGCAGTTACAAGTTTTACAAAATAACTTCTTATCATTCAATGTGTTCAAATGTCTGAACCCCCCCCCCCTCCCATTACAGGCCACTAAGAAGAAACATCGCTGAGTGTTCTAAAGCATAAAGTATAAGGCCTTTGAGGACTGTGCACTTTTTTATAATGTATTATTTATTTATACTGATATAGTAACAAAATGAATGTCCCGGAGATGACAAACTGAGTTTTAAAAAAGTCTATTTACGTGACCACTGTCGGTGATAAGTAAGTCATTGTGCTTCACATATAAAATGGGCATCAGCTGCCAGATTTTCAGAGAAGAAAAAACAAATAATATTTATTTATCTATACTTATGACCTTTTTTGTCTTTAAGCGGATTATGCATATTTAAGGTCCAACAACAAACCATCATATGAAAATCTCTTAATATTCTAAAAAGGGGGGGGGGTACTACAATGCGTGTAGTTTCAAAATTAATCTGATTACCTTACTTCATATTTTAACCATAAGTCACTTATAATGACTAGTACAGTATATATTAGTTTTGGGAAAATTCATTGGATAATTTTTTGTCTAGACGTTAAAAACTGCTTTTGAGGTGAAAATATTGCTGCAAATTTACAATGAATACTTCCCCAAAAAACAACGTCATTACTTCATTTATAAATAGTTTCCAAAACAATTTATATTTTCAATAAATATGAAGCATATTATTGAATATCTGCTGGAAAATATTTAATTTGCTTCACTTTTGTTGCTTGTATGGCATTATAAAACATTCACCTCAAAAATATCAAAAGATTGAAAAATGGTGGTTACCATGGAAACCATAACTTTCTTATAAGCCTGATGACCATGCTTGATACTTTGATATAATGGTATCATTGACATTAGAAACATTATATGTAAAAATGAGAAAAATTCATTGGGCATAATTTTTTCACGGACCCTTGCAATCCTTTCCTTAAGTTACTTAATTAATACCTGGAGGTAGATAAGAGGAACAAAAAAGAAAATGCATTTACACTTTTTAACCAGTTGTACACGCTACCGCATAGAACTGCTGATCCTGGCACCAGATGCACCTTTCTTCATCATAAATATGTACTCAGATCATTTCAATAAACATTATACCCAGAGCTAAGGAGATCATTAAAGCTTGCCCTATCACCAGAACCCCTGATCAAGGTGCCTTGAAATTCACAAATGTTAAAGAAGCATCTTTCTCATTATTACAATGTATACATTTCATTGGTTTAATACCCAGGTGCAGGCAGAGAAGAATTATTTATTTCACTATACAATCATGAGAGCCCCACCCTAACATAAAAATCCCTGACTTAGGGTCCATGCGATTCACAAATTTTCGAACAGGCACCCTCCTTCAACATAAGCTTTACATGGTTCATTGGTTTAATACTCGGAAGCAGATGTGTTTTTTTTTTAAATAAATAATACATTTTTACTGGATATTCAACAGAGCTCCAACCTGACTCCAGACCCTGGGGCCATTAATTTCACAACTTTGGTAAAGGACTCGATGCTAATAATAATCATGCCAACAGTTTGACTGCTTTTCGTCCAGGAGTAAAAAACTTTTTAAAGGATTGCATTAATTCTAGTGGTTTTGGCCACACCCCAGGGCAGAGACAATGACCACAAATTAAATAATTTTTGTTCCCTTCACCCATAGATTCTATTTGCCAAATTTGGTTGAAAATGAATAAGTGGTTTCAGAGAAGAAGCTGAAAATGTTTAAATTTTCAAAAACGGATGATGCATAACCACGTCATTTTTTAAACTCCATATCAGGAAACTCTGAAGAGATTATTCAAATTTAAAAGAAATGCAAACAAGAAATGAAATGAAAAATAGGTATTTCCCCATGTACTAGTATCTCTTTAATTTTCTTTAAGCAATTTATCTATTTATCAATTTTCAAAATACAATGTAATATAGTTCTCTCACCTTCTGCATGCAATTTTGAAAAATAAACTATTCTTGAAACTGGGTTTGAAGAAAGCATTTTTAGATTTCATTGAATCTGCAGCAGGGTTTTGTCTTAAGGAAATGGAAGCAAAGCAGGCAGGTTTTACCTGTACCCAATTAAAAAGTATAGTCCAAAACATATAGTCCGATGACGTGATGAGAAGAGATGCTGCCCAAGGAGCGAACAGGAATAAAGAAAGTAAGTCAAGTTGTCTTTTTAAACATGCCTCTTACATTTTATCGAATTGGGGACAAAAGAAGGAGTATCTTTCATCTTTTTCGTGTGTGTGAGCGGAGTTAGCGGATTGATGGCCTGTGTCTTTAATATTACAGAGACTTAAATGGTTTTGTACAAGTGTAAATGCAGGTAACTTATAAATAAATCAAAATGAAAAAAACTGCAATATCAACAATATCTCAACTTTCATTTATTTGTATCCAGGACTTTGGGAGAACACAATATAATAAATGTAATTGGCCTAAATTGTCAGCTTTTTTTAACTTAGTTAAACAAGATTACTTTTGTTGGGTTGATTAATCCATAAGGATATGGAAATAACGAACAGTATTCAATCTCAACGTCCATTAAACAAATATACAAAACAAGAGCAGAGCAAACACGGACCTCCGAAACATCAGAGGTGGGATCAGGTGCCATGGACACAATTAAATCCATTAACCAGATATATTAATGTAGCCAGGTGTTGGATGTTGGATCCACCTATCGGTATTTGTGGTTTGTTCATTGTTTGACTGTCTTCGTTGTCATTCGCTGTCAGTGTCACGTGATCTAGTAGGGTAGAGAGAAAGGGGTGTATGAGAGAGAGAGTGAGTTGTATTCACTAACAAAACCTGTTTTTACTACCTGTCCGCCCATACCCATGCACACCGTCAAGGTAACAGCACGACTTATTTAATGTATAGCATATAGGGTGATGTAGACTGGTTTATTATCCATATAAAATATCAAAAACCCAAGACTACTGTTCTGATCTCTACCGACGGGTTACAATGGCGCCCACGATTATAATATTATTTTGGAGCCAGTCTACATTTTGACATCGTAAATCAACATACGATCGAGTGCTGAATACCCTATCATCTATACTTTATCTCTACTTCACAAAAGATTGATCTTCACTGCAGTGAACTGAAAATTACAAATCATCTTGTGATTTTGTGTATTGTGAAATTGTATCTTAATCTTTGTGATCCTGCCTTATCAGCTGTGTGATTCAGTTAAATTCTAGGATCCGCCATTTCATTCATTCGGGGCCCGGTCTTGTATATTGCGCATGCGCTTCGCACCACCATTGTTTGACTCGACCACCCGACTTATGCCGAGTGATCATCGACTTTCTTCGTTACATGACGTCACGTCACGACTTTAGCTCGAGCTAGTTCGAATCAAACCGAACTCAATCGCGTACGAACTATCCAGATCCGATATTCCGGAAGTGTACCTGTGAACACGAGGATTGACAATTCACTTGGAATAACATTATTTCTAAGTACTGGTAATTAAATTTTTGCATTTATTTGATTATTTATTTATTTATTTACATGTTTATTTGTGTTTCCTGTGTTGTCATTGTGTCTTGTCATTGTTTTGTTCATATCATGTCATTTGTTTACATTGTCCATGCCATGTCTTTTGTTTACATTGTTCATGTGATGTCATTGTAAGCATGTACAGTATTTATGTGACAATTTGATTTATGTTTCATTTTCTGTGTTTGTTCAAGGATTAGGAATATTTTGCTAGGGTATACATTTGCACATTAGGTTAAGAGATAGCTCACAGTTACCTGCATGTTTGTAACAACACAGTCTCTTACTAGAAATTCTGTTCCATTCTAATTGCACTCATTTAACAGAATCTTAACAACCATTTAAGAGAAATGTGAGGAAGTTCAGTTCATCTCAGGAGTGGTAAGTTTGAGTTTGTTGTATCAAATTTGGTGGTTATCTTTGTGTAATAGTCAGAAACAAGTTCAATAGTGTTCTATATCAGGAGAAAAGCAGGGAATTATACTCCATATTATATTGCCCAACCGTCCTGTCCGTTTAGTTTACAGGGGTTATTTTATTAGATATTTGACGTAGACAGTCCAGTCCATTTAGTTTACATAGGTTATTTATATTTGAATTAGATAGAAAAGAGATCTCAGAGTTTCCATTTTACACAATTACTTTTCATTTCTTTTTGAAAGAATTTATTGTAATTTTCTGTTGAACATATCAAACGTCACTTATTTGTTTTTTTCAGTTTGTGTGAGTGTGTGAGAAATATTTGTTTGTAAATGTTTGCATGTATATTGACACCGAGTAGAATTCTGTCGAGTACTCAGACTCGCGGCGCTGTACGACCGTTCGTGATTTTTGCTGTGTTTTGCTTTTGCCTTCTGCAAGTGGAAGTAAGTATGTCGGATAAAGAAAATAAGGTTGAAGGTGCAGAAGGGGGTGAGATGTTAGGTTCAGAAGAAGCTATGATCAAAAAGTTGATTGCAAGTGGTAAGTATGACATACTGCCAAAGATAAGCACGCCCAAAGTTGTTTCTGGAGCATTTCCTAAAACATATTCTGTTGGAAGAGGTAGAGCTAAACTGTTAGATACTTTCAGTTTGAATCAGACAAAGGATAATCAGGTAGTAGGACATAGTATGGGACATTCTCAGATTATTTCAACTAAAGTAATTCCCAAGATTCCACCATTCTCAGGTGATGAACCACCCCAGAAAGGAGATGTAAGTTATTCAGAATGGAGATTTGAGATTAGATGTCTACAGAGTGATCCAGAGGTAGGTTCTAGTCATTTGCTACAAGCAATGCGTAGATCTCTTTGAGGCACGGCTAGGAAGATGTTGATACCTCTCGGTGAGAAAGCAACTACTGGTGAGATTCTAGACAAACTTGATGCGTTATTTTCAGATATCTCAACAAATGGAATGATAATGCAGGAGTTTTTCAATTCTTTTCAGTTACCAAATGAAAATGTTACATCTTTTGGTTGTAGAATTGAATCGCTCTTACAAACAGCTATTGACAATAATCATTTGCGCAAGGATGCTAAGAATGATCTCTTACGTCACAAATTTTGGACTTCTTTACGTTGTGAAAAACTTAAGTCCCAAACTAGACATAAGTATGATACTATTCAAAGCTATGATCAGTTACTTAGGGAGATAAGACAGGTAGAAAAGGAAATCAGCATCAGCAGTGGGGGTAAGTTCACAGAATCTAAATCAGGTGAGGTTAGTGCAGGTGTACCTAGAGAGAAGAAAGTTCACAGCCATGTGATTACCACTGCTACAGATGAGACAGATAAAAGATTGTCAGCACTAGAGAGAAAGCTGGATGCTAAGGTGAGTGAAATAGAAAGAAAGATGGATGACAAGTTTAACAAGATTTTAGAGAGACTTGAAATTCACTCTGCTGGAGGTTCAAATTTCAGAGGAAATTATGGCACAGGTAGAGGTTACAGAGGTAATGGTAGATACTATGTTAACAACAGAGGGCAACGGAAAAATTCAGGTAATGGATTTACAAGACAGAATGAGTCAAAAGATTAACCACCTTTGCTGATGGCCAATCAAAGGTTGGTGAATCTAATGGCCAACAAAGCTGTCAGTTAGTGGGTGAAAGTAACAAAAGTGTTGTCATGATTCAAGATCAGGCAATATTAGCACTTATTGACAGTGGGTTTATGATCAGTACCATTTCACTGTCAGGTTACAAAACTCTTATTGACAAACCTGAGTTACGAAATATCAACTCTCTTGAAGTGTCTGTAGCTGATGGTTCTGCGTTACCATACCTCGGCTATATAGAATGTTGTGTTAACATTCCTTTACTGTGTGAACAAGAGTTGTATGTACCTATTTTAGTTGTTCCAGACAATGAGTTCAATACACAATGTCCTATCATACTGGGAACACATGTGATAAGATTTTACAAAGATTTTGTTTCAGATGTTGAAGATGTTCCCCAAGCATGGAAGTTAGCAGTCAACAGTATGGGAGGATCTTACTGTGTGCGTTCAATGAGTAAAAAGCCCATTGTGGTAGAGCCATACCAATCCTATGTAGTTCAAGGTTTGGTTAGAGGAGTTAAGAATGAGAATGCACAGTATATTACTGAATGCTTTGACAATGAGTCAAACTTTATTGTTTGTCCAAGAGTGGTTGAACTAGATACCAAAGCAAACAGCAGTAGAATTCAAGTGAAAATCTGCAATATTACTGCAAAGCCTATTACTATAAGACCGAAGTCTGGTGTGTGTCAGCTTAGTCAAGTTAAGATAGTGGACAATTTAGTTTCTCAGAAGTTTTTTGATAGCACTGTACATAGTGAGCACAATTTGTCAAATTTACCAGATGTACATATTGACAAGAAAAACTTGACCACTGAACAAAATGAGATTTTTTCAGAAATATTATGCAAATGGAGTCATGTGTTTTCCAGGAATGCGAACGACCTAGGCAAAACAGACTTGGTAGAGCACCGCATTGTTTTAGAAGATGATCGACCATTTAAGCAACCATACCGCAAGATTCCACCTGGTATGTATGATGAAATACGCCAACACATCAAGGATATGCTGGAAGCAGGGGTAATAAGAGAATCAGATAGTCCATTTTCCTCGAATGTGGTACTTGTGCGAAAGAAGGACGGAAGCTTAAGATTTTGCATAGCCTACAGGATTCTAAACTCTAAGACCAGAAAAGACGCATATATGCTTCCCAGATTTGATGATGTAGTAGATACCTTATCAGGATCCAAATTCTTTTCCAAACTTGACTTGCGATCTGGATACTGGCAAGTGGCCGTAGCTGAAGAAGACAAGCCGAAGACCGCATTCTCTGTTGGAAATTTAGGGTTTTACGAATGTAACCGTATGAGTTTTGGTCTTACCAACGCACCTGCCACATTCCAGCGACTGATGGAGAAGTGTATGGGAGACATGTTATTGAAAGAATGCCTTATCTTTTGGACGACATTTTGATTTTTTTCGAAAACATTTGAAGACCACATAAGTAGATTAGAATCAGTCTTTGGAAAACTTTCAGAACATAACTTAAAACTGAAACCATCGAAATGCGAATTTTTCAGATCATCAGTCACCTATTTAGGCCATGTTGTGGGAGAACACGGAATTTCTGCAGACCCAGAAAAGTTGTCAGCAGTTAGAGAATGGAAAACACCACAGAACATCAAAGAGCTAAGACAGTTTTTAGGATTCTCAGGGTATTATCGTAGGTTTATTAAGAATTATTCCCAAATTGTCCAACCTCTAAATTCTTTATTACAGGGACACAGCACGACGAGAAAAGTAAAGAAGAAACATGAAGTACCAGCATGGAAATGGCAAACTATACATCAGACAGCGTTCGAGACAATTAAAGAATTACTGACCCAGCCACCAGTTTTAGCTTATGCAGATTACTCCAAGCCATTTATTATCCACACAGATTCCAGCAGTCATGGACTTGGTGCAGTATTATACCAGAGACAAGATGAGGTAGATAAGGTAATCGCCTATGCAAGCAGAGGGTTAAGACCAGCCGAGCGAAACTATCCTGCTCATAAGTTAGAGTTTTTAGCGTTGAAGTGGGCCATTACAGACAAATTCCACGATTACTTGTATGGGAACCAATTCGAAGTCATTACCGACAACAATCCATTGACTTATGTACTTTCCAAAGCAAAGTTAGATGCAACCAGTCATAGATGGGTTTCTGCTCTTGCCAATTACAACTTCAGTTTTTCTTACCGTCCCGGAAAATTCAACTCGGATGCAGACGCTCTTTCCAGAAAATCTTATTTATTTTCAGATTCAGTTAAAGCCATTTGTAATTCAGTTTCTTTAGACATTTCAGCTGCAGAAACATTATCACAGAATTTTCCATCAGATGAGATTACAGCAACAGATATGTCAGACATCGACTGGAAGAAAGAACAGAGAGAAGATAAAACCATAGCCAGAGTCATAGAAATTTTAGAGCAGGGAGAGAAGGATAGAAAAGAAACAACAACTGTTCAGAAGTATTTAAGAGAGAGAAAGAAACTTCAGATTATTGATGATATTTTATACAGGAATTCCATTTTAGATGGAGAGAAAATTATTCAACTTTGTTTACCAGACCATTTTAAAGATTTAGTTTTCATAGGAATCCACAAAGAAGTAGGACACCCAGGAATAGAGAAGACCATTTGGTTAGCAAAGCAGAGATTTTATTATCCAGGGTTAGAACAAGATATAAAAACTAGGGTAGAGAACTGCGAGAGATGTATCAGAAGCAAAACACCTGTCAGACCAAGAGCAAATCTTCATCCCATTATTTCAACAAAACCACTAGAAATTCTATGTATTGATTTTTTTGTCCTTAGAGAAATGTAAAGGGGGGTTTGAAAATATTCTTGTTATTACAGATCACTTCACCAGATACGCCTGCGCAGTTCCATTGAAAAACCAGTTAGCGACAACAACAGCCAAAGCTTTGTATGAAAATTTTATTGTTCATTACAGTTTTCCAGACCAACTCCATAGCGACCAAGGAAGAAATTTCGAAAGTAAAGTCATTAAAGAATTTTGTAAGATAGCGAACATTAAGAAATCAAGAACAACACCATACCATCCTGAAGGCAACGGAGCAGTAGAAAGATTCAACCAAACACTTATTAAATTGCTGAGTACTTTAGAAGAAAACCAGAAAGCCGATTGGAAATCGTATGTTACCACACTTGTGCACGCCTACAATTCAGTCAAGAATGATGCCACTGGGTATTCGCCACATTTCTTAATGTTTGGATGGCACCCACGCCTGTCATTAGATGCTTTCTTAGGAATTAAACCAGGAAATCAGAATATAGGAGCAAAAGACCACCAGTCGTATGTTCATAAACTCCAAGAAAGATTACAGTATTCTTATAAAGTTGCCGCAGAAGAATCAAAGAAAAATGCAGATAAAAATAAAGAAAATTTTGATAGGAAAGTTAGAAATTTTAAGTTAGAAATTGGGGATAGGGTTTTAGTGAGAAAAGTAGGTTTCAAAGAAAAACATAAACTTGCAGACAAGTGGGATGAATATGTTTACATTATTTTAGGTATTCCAAATGAAGACATCCCAGTTTATGTTGTAAGGTGTGAGGACGGGAAAGGTTCTATACGTACCCTATAT
Source organism: Saccostrea cuccullata (assembly GCF_032062105.1). Lineage (NCBI taxonomy): Eukaryota > Metazoa > Mollusca > Bivalvia > Ostreida > Ostreidae > Saccostrea > Saccostrea cuccullata. The sequence goes on from NW_026927919.1 coordinate 21,640, forward strand.
AGAAATTTTCTTTTGCCTTTTAATTGTATTCCTACTAATGTTATTTTGTCTCCAGTTTCCAAACAGGTCAAAAAGAATCAGAGTCATCAGACAACACCCACCATTCCTTCAGATAATTCATCTCAGAGTTCGTCAGATGAGAGCGATAGTGGAGTACCGGTATACATCATACCACAAAGTCGTCATCGACAAAGTCCTCAATCCTCTCCTCGACAGTCAACTATGAACCATTCGTCTCTTCGACAGTCATTGAACCATTCTTCTTTACATGAATCCACTATACCATCGTCTTTTTCTAGATCTTCAATTTCAGTGAATTCGCCCAGTATAAGTACTCCACCTCCCAGAAGATCAACTAGAGTCAGTAAACCGCCAGAGAGATATGGGGAGTGGCAGTATGTACAGGATGTCAGCCAGAAATGTGTTTATTTAGAGACATTAGTATAGAGCCAGTAGAGATGTGATTAGTCAAAGACACTTGCTTAGTTTGTCCGTGTGTCAGTGTGTTTTTAGTTATAGATTTTTTTTCATGAAGTTATACTTCTAATCATTTTTTTACTATGTATATAATTACAGGTATGACATGTATTATAGAATGACAACAATGAAGTCTGTTCTTCATCAGTATTACTACTGATGAACGATAACTTGTATATTTTCTAATGACCACTTGACCCATGCCCTGGTACCCTTTCATAGGTAATAAGGTAATGTCAGGAGCCATTTTCTCCTGGCAGGGGGAATATGTAGCCAGGTGTTGGATGTTGGATCCACCTATCGGTATTTGTGGTTTGTTCATTGTTTGTCTGTCTTCGTTGTCATTCGCTGTCAGTGTCACGTGATCTAGTAGGATAGAGAGAAAGGGGTGTATGCGAGAGAGAGTGAGTTGTATTCACTAACAAAACCTGTTTTTACTACCTGTCCGCCCATACCCATGCACACCGTCAAGGTAGCAGCACGACTTATTTAATGTATAGCATATAGGGTGATGTAGACTGGTTTATTATCCATATAAAATATCAAAAACCCAAGACTACTGTTACTGATCTCTACCGACGGGTTACATTAAGCCACCTCAAAGGGCATTTAATGGCTTTTACAACTAAGAGACTAGAATTAAGTTGCAGGGATAATATAAAAACGTAGCACGGAATATTTGAATGAAAAGATATAGTTATCATAGGGAGACCTTAGTTGACAGATATTTCTGATATGGCAATCTATATCTGTACTTTTGTGTAAACTTTTTTTGATAAAATTGATAGAAGTGACGCTCTAGACCTTATGCAGTTGCATTGATATCCGGACATCATATCCCAGCTAACACAAAAACATTTTAAAAATGTTTTTAAAACATTTTCAAAATGTTGCGAAAACATTTTTAAAAATGTTTTAATCACGTGATTTTGTATGGTTTTTTAAACGTTTTTAAAACATTTTAGTGAAATATTTCAGCAAAATGTTGTCAGAACATTTTCAAAAATGTTTTAATCACGTGAATTTGTATGGTTTTTTAAACGTTTTTAAAACATTTTAGTGAAATATTTCACCAAATGTTTCCGGAACATTTTCTTAAAATGTGACAAAAACATTTTTCAACAATGTTTTAATCACGTGATTTTGTATGGTTTTTTTAAATGTTTTTAAAACATTTTACAAAATATTTCAACAAATGTTATGATAACATTGTTTTTAAATGTAACAAAAACATTTTCAAAAATGTTTTATTCACGTTTAAATTGTTTGGTTTTTTAAAATGTTTTCAAAACATTAAAGTCAAGGTTACAAAAGTATTTTTCCTGAATTTTTACTTTTTCTCATTAAATAATGATATATTTATATTCTAAAAGAAATAAACACAAATTATATTTACTTTTTGAACCTTTAATACAAACCCATATTCAATATGCATGATATGTTAATCACATATAAAATTCCATTCTCGGTACAAGTTTTAATTTATTTTCTTTCAAGTCACCGGATTGTTAAAGGTTGAAAACGGCGTCTAATCCATTCACTGAATTTTAAAAGAACAGTATCACAGAAATCCTATGTTCACTGTATCGGTCGAACAGAGTGGCGGATCTATAAGACTTAGTTAGAATCACATTCACTGAAAAGGCTGATAAGGAATCTGCCCCTCGGAAAGAATAGCACAACCTGTAAAGATAAGGAAAATTGTGTTTGTATCAGCGTTCTACATCTAATGCATCTTAAGATGATCAATGAAAATATACAAAAAATATTTTAAATAATTATATCAAATTTAAGTTCTTTCCTCATTGCATTGAAAAAAGCAGAAAAATAATTACTATGACAATATTATTGAAGAGTAATAGTATTTACGTACACCTCTGCCTTCACCAAAGGCGGGTCTTTTGAATGTGGGAACTTGAAAATACGGATGATGCAACCAACACCATGCTGTAAAGAAATTTCATTTTTAAATCAACATATTGTTTGATGATTAACATTTCACAAAGACAACGAATACTTGTATCAAGGATATAATTGTGTTGCCTTAATAATGAAATATTCAAATCAAATATTTATATAACCTTAACGCTTTGTCATTGCTACATACTGTACATTTGTACAAAGTTATTGATCATGCACTGGTAGTATAAAAGTGGTTTTTAAATGATCTTTTAAAGTCTTTGATAAAGGAATAATTCTTACCATTCAAAGTTAATAAATCCCGAGGTTATTATTGTGGTTTTTATGGTGCAAAGTCTTCTCATTCAAATCGGTACGGAGTAAGCGCGCACATCTTGTTTACCAGAATTCAAAATTTGGCCTAGATAAGCAGCAAACCACTATACTCTGTAACGCGCTGCCCAGCAGGAGAATTGCATAATAGGTTATCATGACACTGAAACTGACCAGTGTGCCAATCCCTATCTAATGCTTCAGAGTAAAATTCTGGGAGTGGATCACAGATTTGATAAAGAAGATTTTAAAAAAAAATGACATTTAAGAGTTTTATTTAATGCTTATGTTTTTATACATTTATTTATATATATATATTTTTGTTTGCATATCCTTTCATTTATTGATTTTTTTTATTTGTTTAATCAAAGGAGTTTATATAAATTATGACTGTTTAATCAATAAGCCAAAACTAGAAATCATTATAAAATACCGGAAAAAATATTTCACTTAAAAAAATTCTACAATTCCTAATTTTAACACTATTCTTTCTATATATTCTTTTTTTCTTCATAAACTAAATTTAAGGAAAATCGCAATCATACATTATTTGAATGTTTTAAGAACATTTTGAAAATAACAGCAGCAATGAAAAATGAAGTCTTTAAAAAAACACGTTAAATTTAATGTTTTAAGATAAATTCTCACAACATACTCTTAAAGTTACTAAATGAATTAAATTGTGCCGCAATTACATAAATGTTTCAGAAACATTTTGAAAATGTTTCCAGAAAATGTAACAAAAACTATAATTAAAATGTTTCAATTGTAGTGAAAATAATTATTTTAGTTAATGTTTTAAATAAACATTTTCACTGCCTAGGCCGAAAAATATCCTTAATTGGATGTTTTTAACTAACAGCGATATTAAGAATGTTTTAAAAATATTTTAATATGTTCCTTACAAATGTTTCAGAAACGTATATGCAATGTTTTCGATTTACACACAAAGAATGTTTCATTTCATGTTTTAAGAACGTTTTTAAAACGTTTTATAAGATCTTGTAATATTTGGAAGCTATAAATACCCTTAAATGAATTAAGAATGTTTCGAAAACATTTTGACAACGTTCCTTCCAAATGTTTCAGAAACGAATTTCTGCAACGTTTCAGATTTATGGAAAAGGAATGTTTTTAGAACGTTTTTAAAACGTAATATAAAAATCTTTGATATTTGAAAGCTAAACAAACCTTTTGAAACATTTTTAAAACGTTTCAAAAATATTTTAGAAAAATGTTCCAAAAGGATTTAATCATAAGCTTCTTGAAAACATTTTAAAAATGTTTTTAAAATGTTGTACAATTAGAAAAGGAAATGTTTTAAAAACATTTTTAAAATGTTTAGTCTGAAATGTTTCGAAAAAACCTTTTTACAACACCAATAAAATGTTTTGAAAATGTTTTGTGCTACCTGTATTTTATGTCAATTGCTATCTGTGTAAATATCGGTCAACATTTTACACTAAAAGAAAGTGAAATTTTGTCAGATAAAAAAAATTAAGAATTTTCCCGGTAAGGTTCTAAAAAGTAATAATTTATCGAAGAAAAATAAATGAATAAACCACTACTGATTATCAATGTTGTTATTCAAGACGCCCTCAAAGATACAAGTATTAGTTTTGCTAAATATCTGCTCACCCAGAGCCAGTATGAATATTGACTGTTCACATTTTATGGACATCACATAAGAATAACAATTTTTAAGGTTTATAAGGATAAGGATTAGGAAGTTTATAAGGAATTATATGTAATAACTATTTATAAAATATATTTTGTTTTAATTAGGTCTTGGAAACTTTCGCAAACTGAAAAATTAAATCATTTTAAGAAGTTCTACTTCATCGTCTTAAGTCTTTAGTAACTTTTATCGATGAAACTTTGAATTCCGCTAAATCTTGACAATTACAACATTTTCTCAATTCCAATGAAGTGTACCGTTTTGCGTTACGTCACATCCTAGTAAACGCCTCCTAACCACAAGCTTTACGTTTCTTGTTTATGTTTTACCATGATAATTTGTTACAGGAACAACCGATCAGAGAATCAGCAAAAAGGAAAAACCTCCAAACTGCGGTTTAAATATATGTTTAGGCGTATGCAAAAACGGCACACTTCAGTGGAATTTATAATAATTAACCTCAGTCGTAAGATTTTGTTGTTTTGCTTGCCAAGGAAAATAATGTTTGTCAAGTTAAAAAAAGGGGGTTTGAGAAAAAATAAGGGTGGGTCACAGATTTATTTATTTCGAGTATCATTTAAAGCTATATTCTGAGATTCGACTGGAATTGAACGCATGCCTACGATATTATGGTCCAATAATCTGATAAAGCGACTTTTTTATGGCGAAGTGAAACATAAATGTGTGCTTTATTCTATTATATGTCTGAATGCTGAGAAAAAAAGCTTAAGAATTCGATTGACAGACTGCTATTCTTTATACTCAGAGGACAATAAGGCAACAGATAAATGTATATACAACAAAGATCTTAGTTGCACTTATCAATATCGAAGATAATCGGTAATCGAAAATTCAAGTGTTTATATTTAGAGTCAGTGTAATTTTCTTAATGACAACAACAATAAGGATAAGAAATCCACGACGTTCAAATCTCTTTAACACACGGGAATCCTTGTCACTGCGCGTTAGAATACACAGTAGGCACCATATGCATTTTCAATACTTAAGGAACAACAAAATGTAAATTGTTTTGACAATAATTTAATCAAGATTTTTTTATTTTATATCAAATATTCAATTATTAATTAAGGACAGGGTTTTAATGTTTGGTTAGTTGGGACGAAGTGTACACAAGTTATTACATCAGGAACATACAAAGATGTATAACGAGTCAAACCGCGTACGAATTAATTAGAAAGTTATCCCCCTTTTCAAACCAGCAAAATGTTGAAATCAGACGCTTTTTTTTCAACACTAAAGCAATCAAAATCCATCACGCTACTAGAACCGAAATCATGCCGCCAATTAGAACGAGAGTGACCAAAGAGAACGTCCAGGAAGCGGAGGGAGAGCATGGACACCCCATCGAGGCAAAAAGCGCACCGGTGCAGTCAAAGCACTAGGCCCAGGACAAAGTTCACGCCAACATGCCAGGGCCCGGCCGAGGCACAGACGCCGTGGAATTCCCCAGAAGCTCTTCCTATGCCATCCAATACTATACAACCTACGCTGACACCACAAATAGATCAAAGCATCCCTGAAATCCCCAGTGGAAGCGGTGAAAGTCAAACATGCATGCGGCAGATTGCGGAGCTAACCACCCAAGTGCCAGGTGTTCAAAATAATGGTTCATTATATTCTTTGGGCACAACAACAATCAAGTTACAAAATGTATGAAAACATTTAGTTGGATATTCTGATTGTAAATTCATATTCCATTGTTTTAAGTATGGTTTTAATCTCCAATTTGGGCCCCGCCAATCTTGTAACCTCCCTAGCCTCAAGGCTAATACAGTAATAGCTGAAAGTAAAACTCAAAAAGAAGTAGCATTAAAACGAGTTGCAGGCCCTTTTGTCACCCACCATTTCCAAACCTGCAGGTCTCCCATTAGGCCTTGTGCCTAAAAAAGATGGTGACATGCGACGCATACATCATCTTCTTTACCGATAAAACAAGTCAATTAATGATTTAATTGACCCTGAAACATGTAGGGACATTACAGTGATATAGATCAAGCTGCCGAAATGATAGCTAAGGTGGGGAAGGGGGCCTATTTAGCTAAGACGGACATTACGTCAGCATTTAGGCTGCCCCAGTATCCCCAGGTGACTTTTTATCTGCTTGGTTTCAGATTTCAGGACAAAATACTATTTTGATAAAATGTTACCTTTTGGCTCTTCAATTAGCTGCGCATTATTTGACAGGTTTGCATCGTTCCTACATTGGCTCACTCAAAACTACTCCCAAAATGATTTGATAATTCACTACCTTGACGATTTCCTCCTCTGCGGCCCACCAGGCAGATCCACTTGCCACAATGCCTTAAATTTTTTTAAATCCATATGTTCAGATATTGGTGTCCCAATTGCTCATGACAAAACAGTCGAACCTACACAAGTGCTAACATTCTTGGGAATAGAATTGGACACGGTCAATATGACTATGAAACTCCCCTCAGAAAAATTAAAACCAGATTAATGGCGTATTAGAACACTTTTTTGAAAGCAAAGAAAGTCTCCCTGAGAGAAATACAGTCACTTCTTGGCTTATTAAATTTCGCGTGCAAGGTTACTGCCCCTGGCCGGGCTTTCTGTCGCCGCCTTATAAATTCAACAATAAGCATTACTAAACAGAATCACAGAATAAGGGTAACAAAGAACATAAAAGCTGACCTCACAGTATGGAAAACTTTTTAGCAATCTTAAAATTGTATATCGGTTATATTTACCCAGCCCTTGATTCACAATGACACAATTCAACTTTTCACAGATAGCTCAGGGGAACTAATGGAGGGTTTGGTATTTACTTTAGGGGGAAATGGGATTGTGGGGTCTGGCCAAGCCTAAGAGTTGAACAAGGTATTACTAAGGACATGACTTTCCTGGAATTTTCCCCGTCATGGTTGCTATTATATTATGGTAGAGCCACTTTGCCAATTCCAGACTTGTCTTCCAATTGACAACATGTCAGTTGTCCACATCATTAACAACTCAACGTCTAAATCTGATAGTGTCATGAATCTTGTCCGCAAGCTTGTGTTAATATGCCTAAAGTCAAATATCTGTATTAAGGCCTTATATATCCCCACAAAACAAAACTTCATTGCATACTCCTTATCCCGATTTCAGTGGGACAGATTCAGGCGACTGGCACCGCAGGCAGACCTAGGGCCCAGCCCACTACCAAGCCACATCTGGGAAATATAAACCTTGAAGCCGATCGATTACTACAATGTAGAACTATCAACACATCAAGCATATTCAACAGCGCTGAACAAATTTCAAAACTTCTTTTCAGAATTTAATTACCAAATCATTTGGCCAGCAGCAGTGCAATAGCTTGTGATTTTTATTGGTTTCCTGTCACTAAATAATATGTCATACAGAACAGTATCACTGTACCTAAATGCAATCTCATACATACACAAAATACATGGCTTTCAGGACACAACAAAATGATTCATAGTTTCTAAAACCCTGGAAGGGCTTCGTAGATCAGTAGATACAAACAAAGACCAAAGAATCCCTATTTCATTTGAGCTTTTTCACAAAATTATCCATTCCTTGCCAAATGTTTGCAATTCCGGATATGAATCCGCTCAAGGAAAATAATGTTTGTCAAGTTAAAATCCGCTCTTTTCAGCAGCATTTACTCTTACATTTTATGGTTTGTTAAGAGTAAGTGAAACAATGGCACTCAATTTCTCAGACATTACAATAAAGAATCAAAACCTTTGCCAAATTACTATTCAAAGGTCTAAAACGGACAAAATCGGACAATCTGTTATAGTAGATATGGCCTCTTATATGGAATCCATTATCAGCCCAATCACAATCTTAAATAATTTTCTGCTTTTAAGGGAGGGGTTACAAAGAAATGACAAGCTTCTTATACATCTAAATTCTAAGCCCCTTACAAAGTACCAGTTTCAAGCCATTTTACAGAAAGCATTACAATTCATTGGGGTCACAGGGCACTTTAGGTCACATAGTTTCAGAATTGGCATGGCAACCGAGCTTGCCAAACAAGGTCTCTCGGATACTGAAATAAAAGCAAAAGGAAGATGGCGGTCAGCTTCATATTAAACTTACATTAGGAGACAGAAAAGTTGTCCTCTGTGATTGTAGCACCTACTTACTCTACCAAAGATTTTTCAGGTACCCCAACCATTTCGATACTCGGATCATCAATTCCATTCTGGGCAGGCCATCATGCTGCAACCTATTGATCAGGGGGAAGTAACCTTAATTTACCTGCCACAATTTCTTGGTTAGGGCGTAGGGGTATGCTTTGGGATCAGTTTGACAAAGCAGTTTCGGATTATTTACTTCAGTATCCTACACCCAAATTTCTATTGATACACCTTGGGTCTAATGATTTAACTACACCAGATTTAACAAGCATCAAATTATTCATCAAATACAGTGCAGTCTGTATCGCTATAACACACTTCTCCCAAGTACCACTTTAATTTTTTCTTCGATATTACCTTGGCTGTACTGGCATGGTGCCCCCCCCCCCCCCAAAGCAAGTGCAAAAATTAACAGGAAAAGGCTCAAAGTTAACAAGTCTATCAAGAGGTTTATAACTCCTGAAGTTAATGGCTGTTACATAAACAATGGCTCAACCATTAAAATCTCGGAAATACAATTGTTCAGGCATGATGGTACCCAATTGTCAAGAACTAGTCTTGGGGTTTACCTTAATAACCTGCAGTCTGCTCTACACATGTTTTTAAACAAGAGAACCAATGTATATCCTCCAAATTAACTCAATGTTTTATTACAAGTACTTAATTCATTATTAGTTATGTAGACACTTAGAAGGATAATACGGAAATATTTGGGGTCCTTGAAAAAATCCATATTGGGCAAGGCGTAAGCCGAGCCCAATATGTATTTTTTCCAGGAACCCACATATTTCCGTATTACCCCTCTAAGTGTTTACATAACGAATTTATCCTGCCGATAGTTCTCTAAAAGAACTAAATATTTATAGTATCGGATAAACCGCTGTCACTGAGCGTCCAAGCAAGACGTTCTGCATCCATTGTTGTCATCAGACGCATTATGACGTCAGTTATGAAGCTCCATGCGGGTCACGTGAAAGCAATATATTGATGATGTGTGGTTGGTAAATTTGAAAAATATGGTGGGTATGTCACGTAGAAGGGGCATATTAGCAATGTGAGGTGGGTAGACAGCATAACATCGTTTCATGCAGTATTGCTCTCAACCGATGAAATTTCACGATTTTTATTAGAGGCAGGATAAAGTGTCTATGTCCTGTGGCGGGGACTGGGGGATACTTTTTTGTATGTTGGGATCAAGTGGCCCCATAACCTGGTTGTCTCCCCTTCCTGCCTCAAAGCAGGGGGGCGTTTTAGTATGTAATACATAAGTACATGTAGCACATAAATTGTCTAAAGTAACATTATATGGTAACATCCGTGGTTAATGGCCTGTCATGGCTGGTTCCACATCCACCTCGCACAAGCGGGGGGAGGCCACAGTCTGGTAAAGTAAGTGGGAACACAAGGTGGAGACAGGAAGAAGGGCAGTCCCGCATTCACTGGTCAAGAACGTGGTGACCGTTCGGATCGGGCACTTGTGCTTACACTCGGCCCCCCATGTGCCCATGTTATTTTGTTACATTTGTAGGTATCCCCCGTCCCCCACAAAAAATTGCGGCCTTTTTATCTCCAATTATGTTGATTGTAACAAATGTGTGTTTTTGTGCTCAAAATGTCAATAATAAAGTGATAGAACTTAATACAGGTGTTTTCATTACA